>NW_009232604.1:0-26473 GCF_000690835.1 Fulmarus glacialis
CGAGTCCGTGCACGGGCTGTGGCAACAGGTTTTCTCCCGCAGCAGGGATGGAGGAGAGGGACTGTCCCCCCGCGCCGTCATTTCTTCCCGACACCGGGCTGCCGCCGCTGCCAGCAGCGGGAGGTGGTCGGCTGGTGAAGGGGACCGCTCGGCTGATTCCTGGCTTTCTCCTGTCCTGTCGCGGAGGTGGCTGGCGGCTGTCGAGGCTGATCCATCGGGCTCGGTTTGTGATGCTCGGTCTTCCCCTTCCCGGCTCTCCCTCTCCCCGAGTCCTGTGTCTGCACAGTGCAGTATGGAGGCTAGTGTTTCAAATTTCTTCTTCTTTGCCTAATCTGAAGGTCCTTTATAGCTCTAATTTTAAAATAATTAAGAGATGTCTTTTATATTGATCTATTTACCGACTTATGTTCGTTGGCAACTAACACATAAAGTTAACTATTCTTGATAGGCAATGTATTTCTGGCAGATTTTTTTTCATTGGAAAAGACTTGGGTGGGGGGGAACACGCATAAAATAACTCTTCCATGACTACGTATCTCTTCATTTCAGTGGCAAAATATGTATCTATATCAATAAATGACAAATCCTTTACTTTTTAAAAAGGTGTTTAAGAGATTGTCTTGAATGTGACTTACTAAAATTTGTTGACATAAATATATTTCACAGCAGGATAATAACTGTAGTTATTAGTTCTAATGTATTTCAGGAGATTCTCCTTGGGATATAAGTTATCTGCAAAGTTATTTCACTTCTGATTATTATTGGCAGAATAAGGCTCAGCTTTATAAAACCAAACGTATTTGTCATAATTCAGTTTGTAGGTTGTCATAAGATGCCAAAAAGCATAACACTATCCAGATCGAGGAGAGCAATATACAGATATGAGCATGTTTTTTCAGATTATATGATTTTCAGGATAGTTTTGTTTCATATTATACATTGATCTTCGTAAGTTTTACTTTGATTTGTTTGGAAGTTCACTTTGCAAGCAGAGTTGAAGTTTGAGATCGGTTCTTACTACATAAAGAGCTGCATGAGTATAGCTTAAAGTATTTCAGGAGGGTGCCCTGACAGTGTTGATACAGTATGGAAATCGTGTCAGAAGATAGCCGAATTTAACACTGCTTGAAAATACTGTTTATTTTAACTAAGGAAAGAAGAAAAGAGGAAGGATTACTAAATTGTAAAGCAGTTTCTTATGGAATTCTTTGAAAAAAATCACTGTATTCATTCACCTTGCACTGAAATCTAAAACTTTTTTTTTTAAACTAAATTTACAAATGGTAAAAAGCAACAGAGACAAGTTCCAGGCACTGGAATTGATAGAAGAGTCTAGGGGAGAGTTATGCATCTTCCTTGCATGCTTGTTATCATCCAGGCGCAACTTTGAATTGTCTGCATCACAGAGCAGTATCAGGACTCCTTGCAGGAGCTCTGATTACATCAGAGATGCACTGCAGAATTCAAAATACTGCAGAGGACACTGGGGGGGGAAATGACACTTGCAGTGGAATTTTAGCATGTTACTCATGATTTCTATTTCTTTCCCTCAGAAGGGCATCTTTAATAATTCTCTCCCCATTGTCTAGGAGTCTGGCACCCCTCCTGAATTTCTGCTGAAAGTAAGGGGAGTAGCGATTTCTAATTCGATTTCTTCACCAGACATAATGGATAAGAATATCATCTTGTGTGAGACAGATTTTTGAAAAGATGTTATATCTTGCTTTACATGCACACCACACCATTTAGAGACACCAAGAGCCCTTGCTATGGGCCAGTTATTTTGTATTCTGTTTCTAGAAGCTAGAACAATGATCAGGATTGTATAATGTAGTAAAAGAGCGTTCTTGCCCCAGCAGGCTTACAAACAAAATAGGAAATGATGCTCAGAGAGAAGTGACTTGCCCGAGATGAGAACACGTTATCAGCAGGAGAGCTGGAGAGATGAACTGGGCTTCACTAACTCCCAAGCATTCAAAGGGCAGAATACTATCTCAGACAAGGAGGGATTTTACCATTGGGCCTTACTTAACCAGAGCTGTTTTATTTGAGGATTTTACTGTTACAGCATATCCTGAACGTTCATCTTGTTTAATTGTTGAGAAAATTGTGGCTATAGGCTAATGTGTTTGTCTGACCTTACATTCCAGGGTGTTGTCTTTAAGCCTAATGCATTTCTTACAGCCATCCCCAATGTCATCAGTCTGCAAGCAAAAAACAGTTTGCGTGTTTTTTAAGCTCAATAGCAAAAAAACCCCTTCCATTAATTAGATCTCTCCCATCTTAAAGCATCATTCTGTAGAAGCACCTTCCAAAGGAAAACAAGAAACATACACAGAAATGTATGGCTTTATTTTAATCCTTCCTCTGTTCCTTTAAGTCAGACCATCTTATTTCCTCCTTATTCTTCCCCCTTAGATATGCTGCTATGTGTATCTGAGGCAAAGAACATGTAAATAACACATGTACAGCGTCAAATACCGTAGCTGCCTACCTGGGATCTGTGGGCTTGCCAGTTCTGGTTATGGAAAAAGAAGGAGCCACCTTTTATAACTGCAGTCATTGTGTGTTACACAGGGGATTAATTTGTCCAATTTATTGTCTCGCATAGGTCGAGAAGCTGGAAGCGAAGAAAGAAATTCTTTTTTCTTTGCTCTGTTGTTTCACAGTTGGTGCCTCAGGGTTACAACATGTGTCTGACACACGCAGAACATTTACATTTCCCTCTCCCCATTTCTTCCCATTGTGTCAACAATGCATGTGGTAGGAGATCAAACCAGTGACAGAGATGAGCTGCCTCCTCATTTTTCCTGGCTGAGATTCAGAGGATAAGTTGTTGCTAACCAACATCATCTGGTATTACAGAAAGGAAAACGGTTAACAGCTCCCATTTATCCATAGTCTTATATCGGTCATAATCTTTATTCTCTTTGGGCCAGCTCTGCCTCAGACATAGTTGAGGCAGAGGGGAAAAAGCGTGTTTCTAAATAAAACAACAGTCGCTCTAAGAAAAGGAGCCCTACATAAACATACATCAGATAGCCCTGTTTTTCCATATCAGACCTATATTGAACTCTCCCAGTGGCATTATTTCTACTGATGGTGTCTTGGGAATGCTTTAACAGACGACCAGCTCTGAGGTCATTAGGAGTACTTCATGTGATGGGACTGTATGTCCGGGTAATTGCAAGTTCAACCATTCCAAACTTTCTCTGTTCACCATGCTCTAGCTAGCACTATCTGAGCCAGCTATCACTCTCCTCAGATCCCTTCATTTATCTGAGTCCTGCAGCTTTTCCAGTGGGCAATGGCAGAGTGCCATCATTTGTCATGAAGCTCCACTGATAATCCCAGTATTGGCTAGAATTTCCTAGAATGTGACTTTTTAATACAATTATGTTTCGTGTTAATGGTCTTTCTGAAAAAAAGACTTTCGGGTCAGCAGGCCTTCGCTCAGTCTTTCTTGAGGCAAGAGACAAACCGATTGGAAGTTTATTTGAGTGGGATTGAGCCTGTGGGATTTTGTCATTGTTTGCACTCACCGTTACTTCCAGAGGAGGTGAAAATTGCCCATCCCCTGCCATGGGGATTTCCAGAGTCAACTCTGGAGCAAAGACAGAGCAACTCAGCAATACAAGCAAGTATGTAGTGATAAAGCACTGAAAGCTAAACACAGTTAAGATTTTGGCATGGAGAATAGGTTACTTGCCAAATAGCTGTTCTCAAATCACTAGCAATAGTAATAGAGATCCCACTTTGTGATAGAAGCAAGATGACAAAGCTTACCGCTTCGCTTACTTCAGGCCAGAAAGGAGTACCACAGCTCTTGGAAGATCTGAATCACGCCTTGTCCATTTTTGTATATTCCTGTAGGCTTTCTTTAGGGCTTTATGCCCTAAGGGTAAGTTAGTTAATGATTTCCTTTTGTACTGAAGAGGATTACAGGTGAGGAATTAGGAAATACCACTCCATCTAAAGCTCACCTGGGGCCACCTGCTTGTAAGAGTATGTAAGGAACTGCTCTGTTCAGAGTAATCCCTCTGGGAAGTTTAGGAGCAGGACTGAGATAGTATTTTATTGAAAGCAGGATTGTAAGTCCCCTTGCAGCAAGGAAAGCCTGTTGCTCTTAAACTGAAGTGCAGCTGTGTTTTGAGTACTTTGCTGTTGTATATTCATGGATTTTTCTTCTATAATAGGTATGTAAAACTATTGATGTGGTTTATAAACCCCAGCTTCTGAAAACGACAGTTCTGTGTTTAAGGAAGTCACCCTAGCAGGGGTATATATCCCCAGGGTGCGTATCAAAGGGGAGGTAAGTACAGCCAGGAAAAGAACAAAACTATGTACTGCTACTGAAGCCAATCAAGTGTAATATTTATTACTTTTGTGTGAACTCGAGGCTAGAAAGTCAGAATACTTGTGCATAATTAATATCTATTTATTGTACAATCTACTTAATAAATAAATACTCTTATCAAATGAAACTCAGCAACTCCACGCATTAAGCTGTAGCTGACTGTACAGATGGAAGATCTACAAGCAGTACTGTACAACCCTCCTGTGTATGAGCAGACGTTCAGTCTGACTTTTAAAATGCAGTGAGTTAGGGAGGCAAAAAGTTTAACATTTCCAGTGCCTGCTTTTTATACCCGTTTGAGCTCTGTGGCCACTTCACTCCACAGACTTTACACTAGTGTTGTGTGAGCAGAATTTGAATGTGATTTTCAAAGTCATCATAAGAATTTTTTGGTTTCCTATAATCAGAGGTGAAGGCAGTCACCTTGGCTCTCAGCTACTGTTCAATCCATTATAAGGAGAAAGACCTATTACTGCATATAGGGTGTCAGTTGTAACTGAAATAATATTCCAATGTTTGTGTAGAAATCATGTATTTCTTTGCAATCTTTTGTAAATGAGGCCGTAAAAAGGAAGTTGCCATGTCATTAAATGTATATAAACTCTATACAAACATTTAATGTGATCATCAATCTAAGTGGGGTTTTTTTCCCAAAATTGTTTCCATGTGGCCTTTTAGAAATTAGTCTTGTACTAACTGTTTTTTAGAAGTGTGTATTTACTGAACTGCAACAAAATTGACTTCTGATTCTTTCTATATACTTCATGGATACTAAAATACTTAAGATTTTTATGTGTAATAGTTAAATAAAAATATACAATTTCCTTTTCTACAAAAAACACTTGAATTCTGTGTTCTTATGTGATACTGTCATAATTTTTATACTTCCATTCTGAACCAGGAATATCCTGCCACATGCAGGAATTATTCCTGGTTTCCCTCTATATCCACTGGGAACTGAGACACTGTATCTGAGACAGGAGAAGTCCCCCAGTGTGACAAATATGCGAAAAGACCTCCTGAACAAGGGAGCAACCCTTGACAGAGTCAGTTCTACCCAGCTGGACAAACCCAGCCTCACCAGAAAGGTCTTCTCACCATAGTCAGCCACTGCTGTTTTCTTTCCAATTATTTTTATCAGCCATAAATGTTTTTGAGCTCCAATCACTACATTTGTTCCAAACTTGAAAACAACCTCTCATTCACTCACCCCATATATCTGATTTTTGTTCCAGAAGACACTTGCAGAAGTAGCGAAGTGATGTGAAGTTATCTTCCAAGATGACTCTTCTACCTGGAGAAAATTCCGACTATGACTATAGTGCCCTGAGCTGTGCTTCAGATACTTCCTTCAACCACACATTCTTTCCAGAAACAGAAACCCTTAAGGGAGTCTTTTACCAAAGAGCCAAGCTAATTCACCCTCAAGAGGATCTCCTGAAAGGCTTTCACCCCGATGATCGGAAGCATCATATTATTATAAACGTAGGGGGCATTAAGTATTTGCTCCCATGGACCACGCTTGATGAATTCCCATTGACACGTTTGGGACAACTAAAATTTTGTAACAATTTTGACGACATTCTAAACATCTGTGATGATTACGATGTGACATGTAATGAATTCTTTTTCGACCGCAACCCAGGGGCGTTCAGGACAATCCTGACCTTTTTGCGGGTTGGAAAACTTCGGCTCTTGCGTGAGATGTGTGCACTGTCTTTCCAAGAGGAGCTGCTCTACTGGGGAATTGAGGAAGACAACTTGGACTGGTGTTGTAAAAGGAGATACCTGCAAAAAATGGAGGAGTTTACAGAAATAAATGAACGGGAGGATGACCTCATAGAAAATGAAACAACAGGTGAAACAGTAGAGGAAACAAAAATTGGCTTGTGCATGAAAAAGTTGCAAGACATGGTGGAAAGGCCCCAGTCTGGCCTCCCTGGAAAGGTGTTTGCTTGTTTGTCTGTTTTATTTGTAACTATTACAGCAGTGAACTTATCCATCAGCACCATGCCTGACCTGAGGGAGGAGGAGGAAAAGGTAAGTTAGCTTTTCAGGATGGAAAATGGTATGTGCTGGGAAGAGCAGAACAAGTACAAAGTCTGATGATACTGATTTCGGTGGGGATTTTGCAGCTGTGTTTAGAGGGGGGAAAATAACACAAAGAATATTCAAAATCTTACATGACTGTGTCTAATTACTTGTAAGAGAATTAACCATATCAAGTTTTATGTCCAAAGAAAATTTTGTTAGTGTGCACTCTTCTGTACAACTGTATATTACTTTGTTAAGCTTTGTATTTGCTATTTAGAAAGCCTGAAATTACCGAGCAATGTCTTCTGTGTAATAAGGAGTTCTTTTCTAAGTTTTGCATTTAAGTTGTTCCAGTTTGTCAATGTGTTTCCCCATAGCAACAACTTTGATTCCTTTAATATTTTGGGTTTAAAAAAAACAACACGGAAACCTCTCTTCCTGTCACCATGCCAACTAAAATAGTTATTATCCAGTGCCGATTACAAACTCCTCCTCTTTCCTGCAGGGTGAGTGTTCCCAGATGTGCTACAATATTTTCATTGTGGAGTCTGTCTGTGTGGCATGGTTTTCCCTGGAGTTCCTGCTAAGATTCATCCAGGCAAAGAGCAAGTTTGCATTTTTGAGGAGACCATTAACTCTGATAGACATAATAGCCATTCTGCCATACTACATCACTTTGCTAGTAGACACCACTTCAGTTGGCTATAAAAAGCCCAGCTCTGGGAACATCTATCTGGACAAAGTAGGTCTGGTCCTCCGTATTCTCCGTGCCTTGAGGATTCTCTACGTCATGCGGCTGGCCAGGCACTCCCTGGGGCTGCAGACGCTGGGGCTGACCGCTCGCAGGTGCACCCGGGAGTTTGGTCTCTTGCTGCTCTTCCTCTGCGTGGCCATCGCACTGTTTGCACCGCTCCTGTATGTCATTGAGAACGAGATGGCGGACTCGCAGGAGTTTACCAGCATCCCCGCGTGCTACTGGTGGGCTGTCATCACCATGACCACGGTAGGCTACGGAGATATGGTTCCCAGGAGCATTCCCGGCCAAGTGGTGGCACTAAGCAGCATACTGAGTGGCATCCTCCTCATGGCATTTCCAGTCACCTCCATCTTCCACACGTTTTCACGCTCCTACATTGAGCTAAAGCAAGAACAGGAAAGAATAATGTACAGGAGAGCACAGTTCTTACTAAAAACAAAGTCTCAGATAAGCAATGCGTCACAAGGGAGTGATATTTTATTCCCCAGTGTCTCTTCTGAGGCTAGGGACAATGAATGAAATTTAAATTACTATTTCTCCTGATGTCAAGTAATGTTTTGTTGTATCAGATTCCATCTTTTAATTTGCTTTGTAAGCATTTTCCAATTAACTGTATCCCAGCCGAAACCAGGACACCCTCATATTAAAATGAAGAAAAGGAGCTATTAACCAGGAACTGATGTGGTTTAAGAAGTCTGTTGTTATGCTGTTTCATCCCCCCCCCAGTATAATGTATAGGACAGATCTTTCACTGAGATCATACAGTGGGATTTTAGGAATTAAAAGTTCTCTGACAAAAAAAAAAAAAGAACAACATATAAGTATGTACTTGACAGGCTGTTTTGCCATTTGTAATACACATTTTCCCAACCGAATTGCAATGTATATAATCATTAAACAGGCTACCATTTTTCTTGTTCTTCTTGTATATAAATAATGTAAATACAACAAAACTAATGGCTAAATTCTCTCCCAGTAAAACGCCTTAGAGCGTAATGGAAATAACCACAGATGTTTGTCCCATTGTGCTCTTAAAAAAACATTAAGTAAGATTTGTCATTCACAACAGCAACTGTATATTTCTTTGCAAGTCAGCCCTAAATGTACCAGAAAAGAAGAATTGAGCTGTTTGTATCATAACCTTGCTAAAGATGTAAATACTTATAGCTCACCAGCTTCAAAATTTAATTGAAGTTACAGTGTTGATCCGATGTCATTGAATGCAGTATTCCCAGGAACAAAGTCTTTGAGTTTTATAGCATTTAATATTATTATCAAGAGGCGACTAGCTGCAAATCAAATGAAATATGCATGATGAGATGCTAGTCGTTCCCTACCATCTGTTTCCATGTTTTTACTTTACCTCAGATATGAAACAGAATTAAAAGAGGCCTGTTTCCAGGGGACACCCTGCCATTACTTGGCAAATCAACGCTCCGGCTACCCGTTCACATTCAGCATTTGGTTCTTTAAAAGAAGCAGAAAATACATGGTCGTGGGAAGTTGCCAATGATGAAAAAAGAAAATATCATTTGAGTCATGGAGTGGGGGGGTACTGACAGCTTTATACTTTACTGTCCTCAGTCATGAGGGACTTAATTAACTATACTTTTACCATCATTACAGACATCATAGTAATGGGGAAAATTTTAAATAGGATATGGAAAGGCAATTAAGGTCCCAAAACACAACGATGTATTCTTCATCCACACGTGTGTCTTGGTCTAGGTTCACAGTGGGAGCACATGGGTCAATGAGACACTCAGATTTGGCACAGGTTTCTATGGAGATTAATGACAGACCTCCCATGTATTTTAGAGGGAATGAGACTGGCTTCCATAACAGCTCAGGAATAAAACTTAAGAACTTTTAAAAAACGAATTAAATCCACTTGTTTGATTTCATGTGTGCTTAGAGGTAAAGAAAAGCTAATCTTAAGAATTTCACTTTTTCCTCCCCTCTTTTTTAGTAAATTTACTTATTAACAGTTAAGAGCCAGGGAAATTTGGAACTCGCATCGCGTTCACCAATGCTTCTCTATCCTAATTTTCAGAAATACTATTGCTTGTTGGTATTTCTGGAGCAGGTTGCTAGAAATGCCGGAACACATGATGGTTTTGTGATTTCAATTGAGGCCAAGGACACAAAGATTGTCCTTTCAAAAAAGGTAGAATTAGTTCTCAGCCTATGCTGTTTGGCCAAGCCCATGTCACACTGGTTTTCTTTTCAAATGTCTTCAAAATACAATTTGAAGGTGTTCTGATATGCTTGTTCTTGAAGAATAATTCAAGAACTTTTCAAAATGCACTTTACAAATAATTAGGGCTCTAGCATTCCTCAGCCTGTCATAGGTAAATATGCCTATGGAGCATTACTGCAGAGTGCTAAAATATCCAGCCTAAACTCTTGGCAATCAGTTATGTGCCAGAGTTATGAATGTAACCAGCTTTTCACTCTTGTTCTTCCGCTTTAATTAGAGGACAAAAAACAGGAACATCGTGACAAAAAAGGGACACATTTTCCATCCAAAATACTCTTAATTTCAAAACTGTTTGATCATCTGTAGTATTGGCTCCAACACAAGTGCTATACATCCTTCTACCTTTGTGTCAGCATTTATTATAAAAAGAACTGGTAATTAGATTAGTCCTGTTGCTTCTCTAAGAATGTGTTTGACAGGCTGAGCCATAAATAAGAAGCTGTAAGTGAATATAAGGAGAAATCAAGACTTACCAAATAAAACCTAAGCTTATTTCCACGTTATGCTAGCTAATAAATGCTGAAGGTCCGTCCATTTTCTCAATGTCTTTACATTAAGTTAATGCTCATTTATTTCATGTATCACTTTATTTTTCATCCCAAAATTATAGCTTGATTCTGAAGTCTTTGTCCAGGGGGAAAAAAAAAAAAAATCACCCTAAAGTTGGGTGTTGGTTGAGCAAACCTGTGATAACATCTTGCCTGTTGCAAGTTCTGCCTAAGCCAGGAATAAATAAGCCGACTAGGATGTACCCCTATGTAGTTTTGTACTTGGCAACACATTACTTGTAAGCATATCAACATGTTTTACTATGAGTCACTGTAACAAACTTGCTTATGTTTTACAGGAGGTAATACATACTGTAGTCCTTATGCTAAATAAATCCAGCTATACATCTTAAGAGCACAACATTAGTATGAAACCCACATGCTGTGTTCCAGCTTTTACTGTGAAGGCTGAAGGTTTAAGATGATTATGCCTCTTTACAGTATATTATCTGAATTTTAGTCAAATTCATGAAAATTATGGATTGATTCAAAAGCTGACTGTTTCCAGTGACACAGCTGACAGTTACCAAGTCAGCTATCACTCCTTTTTTGCATTTTAACAGCATGTGCAGTCAACAAGAAAGTTCCAATAAAAACACTTTGTGCTTTTATGAAGTCAAAAGAATTGTTTGAATTGCCACTGATAGAGTGGTGCATGTCTCCAATAGAGATAGGTTTGCATTGCTATTTATATTATCCTCTGTATACTGCAGTAATATGTACAGTATGAATTCAAACAGCAGTAGCTGTATTAATTTTGATTAATAAAGTGTTAGGCTCTCCTTTCATTTTCATGTGCTTCTTATGGTACAGAAAGACTGTCACACATGCTATAGGCATGCTTGACAACCTGGGGTCAATATGAGAAGTGAGCAGCAGCTGAGGGAGAATTTGGGCTATGAGCATCACTAGCTGAAGCAGGCTGGCTATGATAGAAAGAATTTACTAGGAAATAAAATTATCTCAATATAGAAAAATCTAGGTACCAATTCAGCAGCTTGTATAAGGAAAACTCTTTCTTGGATGTTGTCCCAAGAATCACAATCACAGTTAATTGGGACATAACTTTAAAATATTTTAACCATTTAACCAAAGAATCTAACAGATTCAGAAAAGAACCGGAAGGAGCTGTGGAGATTGAGAAAGAGAAAAATCCCTGATAAAACCAGAATTTCCAGGTAAGGTGGTATATTAAATTACTTTCTCCAAAATTTTTCCCTCTTCCAACCTCCTTCCTCAAAACCAGTAACAAAAGCAACAAAAATCACTTGGTGAGCGTAACACTGATAAATGAAGACAGAGCCACAAGGCTTCTCTAACTGTACATCAAAGAACATCATTTACAAGGTGAGTTGGAATAATTTGTATTACACTAAGATTCATTACAGGTCAAGGGAAATTTCTCCTTAGGAAACATACTTGTCTCCATTTGTCCCTATTTTTTCCACTGTAATTCAGTACTCCAGATTTCCATAGTCAGAGGCTTTAGTAGTGTCATTAAATAGTCAGAGTCAGAGTCTTTAGCAATGTCCAATTAAAAAATAAAAAAATCATGCAGAACTGAATCATGAATTTACACATCATCAGATGCACATCTGGGAAGGAAAACTGGCATGCTCTATACATTCATGACTTGTGTGGGTAGAGTTTAACCGGGTATTGAGGCACAAAGACTCCGGGTCCAGAGAGGTCAGCTTGGTCAGGGTCAGTTTGAAACAGTAAGGCAGCTGCAAACATAACAGTTCTTGGTAGCTCATGCCTGACTGTAAAACAGTTCTCTTCCATACAATTACTGATTTTTTTTTTTTTTGGCTTAGATAAGAAAAAAGACTAATAAGTTAAAACAAGAGGAAAGGAACAGATACTTCTCATAACAAAGCTACAAAATTTCCCATCCCTCTCTTGGGTTTGCAACAGTCTGAGAACTGGACTGGATACTCTTAAACCTACACAGATTTAATTGACTGCGTTTATCAGAAATTAAACAAAAGTGACAAGTGTGACTTTGAAGACTGTGACATCAATCCCTGCTCCCGAGTCAGTCAGTGACATTAACCCCTAACCTGAGCAGTTGACTCTAGCCCGGGTGTCAGAGAGTTTCACCATTTTCACATTCATCACTCACCATTTTAATTTCTATCAGTAGTTTTTACAATAGGATATGGCCCACTTTTTTCTGCGCTAGTAGTTCTGTTGGCTTCCTCATGTGAGATTTGACAGTTAATTTAGTATCTGTTTATCCAAAAGATGATATGGGTACCAAAAATACAGAAGGAAAAAAAAAAAAAGCCCCAAGTACAATGCCTTCTGAGATGGTGGAACTGTGGTATCCCATAGGCACAAAGAGTGCAACCTACAGAAACCAGACAGAACTGAAGGCATGAAAGTAGAGTTCACGATAGTGGATGAATGTCAGACCCATCAACAAAAATACACTTCAAAAGTTCTATTGCTAAAACAGAAAATGCTTAACACTAGATTTACCCACTCACTCATTTACCACTTCCTCTGTGGCATTTTAGCAATCTCATTTCAGCATTACTAATGATCTCAGTGTTCCTAACATAGTAAAGATCGCATAAAAAACAGGAAAGTGAAGAAGACCAGTTTAGATCCAAAACTTGCACTTCACTGAATCAATTTGTCTCTGTGCATGTTCTGTCTTGTCTTGTAACATTAGAATGTAAGTCCTTAGGACAGGATTCCTTGTTTCGTAGTAGTCAGTCACTATGTAAAATCATATACCACAAATAAAGATATCTTCATACACCACAAATAAAATAATGGAAAATTTTGCCTGGCTGCCAAACTGAAAATGTTCAGAGTTTGGCGTATTAATTATTAACAATAAAACTAGACCTTCCTCCCTTTTTGTTCATTGTTTTTCTTTGTCATTTTCCAGCATCTCATATCTTCTGAAATACTCCCTAGAAATCACTAAAGATATTACGAATGCTATTAGCCCTGCCAAAAGCATGGTGAAGAAACTGCAGGGTCATAATATCAGGGGACGTTTCTGCCCTGTCCAACAGGGTTTTTACTTCCTCTTTGCCTGCGGGAACTAATCCAGAAGCAAATGTCACTTGAACAGAAATAAAGTTCTGCCATAACTGGAAACACAGCAGGCCAATTAGAGTAATTAAAGCATATTTGCTACACGTATAAATATTAATTCGTTATCCCTGTAGCCCCTGTGACATGAGTTGAACAGCCTTGTGCAACACCGAAATCAGCTAGGGCACATAAACACATGTAACACTATCAAGCTACGGTTTCAGCTTCTCCTTTATCGGGTATCCTTTTTAACGACTGCAGTTTTCTAGCCATACTTAATTATGGTCATAATTTTATCCCTACATTCATTGTGGGTCCAGGAAAACACAGCTGTAAACTACAATAATTAGCCTGCTCAAATGACTGACCTGGAATGCATGTACTTCCCAGCCGTCATCTGGAGATTAGAATTTTCAAAAAAACAAGGCCATTTGTTTCCAAAACTAGATCGATAATTTTACAGCTCTCAGTCATGCAAGTAAAGTGGTCAGCAAGTATGATAATGTTTATATTTCTGTCAAATATAACAATATAATTTAAATGGTGCCCACGACAGGAACAAAGTTGTGTGGACTAGCATAAGTTTCTACAGTTAATTATATATAGAAATAAAGTTTTGATGCAGAATTGCTGAATGATAAATTGAAGTAAAACTGCTTATTTTCATTAGTGATGCACCTCATGCCATAAAGAAGCTGAGTAATATCATCTATAACTTTTACAGTGGTAGTAGTTTCCAGGTCAACCAAGGAAAAGACAACTCAGTTTGACTCATAAATAGAAGCACTTTTTGGGAACTCAGAGAAATACTATCCTCTGGCAAATCTGATCCAACACTGTGGAATTGCAGGTGTCTTTAATTTTGGAGAGGAATGTTTCTGGAGACAACGTGAGTGAGGAAAGCATCACGCAGCACAGTAAGGGGGTGAAATTATCTTTTTAGTTAGGTGAAAGCAGAGAGCACAAATTCAACATGGGCATCACAGGATGAAAACGAACATAATTTCATGGGAACAAGAGAGAAGCACCAGCAACAATAGCATGAGGTAAGGCTGGCATCCTCATCCCACCACAGAGGCTTCTATAAGCCCTGAAATTGCATTAATTTCTCTTGGTGGGACTCGTGTAAACCTGTATCTGCATTTTTTCCCACTGACTCCTTGCTCTTCCACTGACAGCAGTAATTCTGGCCCACAGCTAAAGTACTTCAAGCACTTCCACAAGACCATGATGCATATTTAAGTTTTTGCAAACTACTGATATGCAAAGCCAAAGGGAAAGTTTTCCCTGTAAATCAAAATTTGTCATTATTGGCTGTATTTGAATATGATTGTATTTCTAACTATGAATGTTATAGTACTAAAAATGCACGACTAGCCACAGAGTTGGTCAGTTCTGCTGGAAGAGTCAAGAGTTACTAAGAAACACTATAAATCCAAGCTCTGTGTGTGTTCGGGTAAAAATAATGCGCCAGATTCAAGGATCTTACATTGCCATCTACGGGCCACTCCCGGCAGTTCTCGTCCGAATCCCGGAATCCTGTTCTAAAGCATCAATCCGCACCAGTTGTCTTCAAAAGGATGTATAAAATATTTTGAGAAATTGTTTTTAAAATATAGAGGCAAATATTCAATCCCTTGCACTGCTTGGCTTCTGCATACGTGGCCTTTCATTTGCCAGAGCGGGCTGTTAGATCTGCAAGGAAACTAGAATGAAGATACCGTCACCCTGGTTTGTGTGCAGCACATATTGACACTACATAAATACTAATAAACAATATTTATGCAGCATTTATTTGGTTGGAATATTGGTAAGTGACAGTTTTCAAAAGGTTAATGCAACTTTATCTAACGAAAATCAAAAAGCTTCATGGTCACATGAGAAAATGTAAACACCTCCATTGCTTATACAAGAGCAGTCTGTTAAGTAACCAGTTATGATTTTATTTATAAAAGGAACTGTAAGATCTCCTTCAAAAGTAAAAAAAAAAAAAACCAAACAAACATTCAATTAGCTATATCTGTGCAATTGCTCAATGTTCAAGGAGTTTAGACGTGCCTTACCCAAACTCCTCATTCCCACTCCACCAGCACTGGCACTCCTGCTGCTGTGGGACTAGGAAATTTGTCTTGCTTAAAAATAAGTAAGAATAGAAGATTCCCCGACCCAGTTCACTCTGCAGTCACACAAATGCATGTACCAGTCCAAGGCAAAGGGCACTGAGGTGCCAGGGAAAGCCTACCTCAGGACTGCTAAAAAGTCTCTTCGGAAACTTCACTCAGTGAGGCACCTACCATCACCCAGTTGACTGGGCTCCAGCAGGGCTCAGCAGAACTTCCTCAGCCATCCTGTCACCTCTAGTAAACCGGGATCAATCACCCTGCAAAGGACAGATCCATTTCTCTCCCTAACTACAGAAAGAACTGGAATCTAATCTTAACCTTTAGATGTTTAAAGTTAGAAGGTAACCCCATACAGAGCATCTTTTCTAAACACAAACTATGAAATTGCTGCTTTTTCATTGTCGGAGGATCAATCCATATTTCTCAAACTTACAACATATTTGAGAAAAAAGTGAAACCATCGCTGTGTTATGCTCAAAAGAGAAAAGAACTGTCACTAAGCACTGATCTGCAGACAAGCACAGAATTTAACACAATGGACAGGTCAAGCTCAATAGAAAGAGCAATCAAGTCTTTCTGTGTTGGGAAAGCAGCTGTAAATAACAGCAGGGACTGTTCAGAGGAACAGGCTGCATGGTAAGTAAAAGTTAAGTCTTGCGGATCCCAAATCCCAAATGTTGTCACTAGGGTGTAAATGTGTACGAGGTGCTGCTCCATTACGACACAGGGTCATCTAAACCCGAACTTCCAGTGTCCTGCTCTCCCAGAGCCAGCCACGAACCCACGCCCACGCGTTCCTCACAGAGGCACCGACACTCCCTGCGAGAGATCAATCCACCGCTTTGGTGGGGTTACTTTTCTTCTTGAAAAGGCTCCCTGGGGCATAAATGAACACCAATATCTGCAGAAGGAAGGGCCAGAAATGGGCAGTTTCAACCAGGAGGGACAGTGGCAGCACTAGTTTAGAGTGACCCACAGATGAGGGAGAGAACAGAAGCAGGGGAGCTGCAAGCTTCACCCTGAGAGGAGAGAGAGAAATGCTGCTCGTGGGAGAGCAGTTAGCTGGAGGTGTTCTACAGTTAACGTAAAACAAACCTTGCCTTTAGGAAAAGGAGGACTTTCACATTCATTCTTGTAAACAAACAAGACGGCACCAAGGTGCTAATCCCCAATTTGCCACCCAAAGACTAACGACCTTGTGAGGTTCAGGTTCTAAATTAAACCACAGCCAAACAGGGAATATTTGCTTCCCTGTTGTCTGAGGTTTAGGGAGAAAAATCTAATTCCAAAAGTGCACTAGAAGGGACAGTGCTGTAGCTTCCTACATCTCAGATAAAACGCTACCACGTTAAACTTCTGTGACAGTTCATTTAGCAGTAGGGATGCACACACATTTAGTGTACTGTCCATTAGTTGGGAATAGACCAGCTACTCTTCTGCGTATAATTTCTGCGTGCGATTTTGGCTCTGAACTTGTATCAGTAGAATTACTTAAGTAGCTTTGTCACCGTTTCTACTTCTGCACCCTCAGAGCTCACTGGAGAGACAAAAAAACAGGTAAAGAAGATAAACAGGTAGACATGAAGAAAGGGTAGGGTGCAACCACAATAAATAAGAACAATTTTCCTGTACTGTAATTTAATTGAGAAGGAGGTTAACACTAATCAAGGCAGCAGATGAGGAGGCCTCAGTAGAACTTTGGGCAGAAAGCACAGGAAAGGAACTAACTTATTGTTTTAGAAGTGTCAATATTCAGATATTCCTTGGATCAGGAGAGCAAGAAAGAGTGATTGAAAGATGAGCACTAGAGTTCTGAGTATTGGAGAACATGTTGGTGCTGTCACCTGAAAGGCAGGAAAAACAGAAAGACGTAACAACATAAATTCAGTTTTATTAAATTGAAGGTGAAGAGGCACCTCTAGAGTGCTTTAATGAGTTCCAACCATCGTTACACCTGTTACCTCCCACCACTACAGTAATAAAATACCAAGTGAGAGCAGAGTTTCAAAAAGACATTTAAAATGGACAGTATGCATGTCCTGGAAATGATTTCTATAAATCCTACCTAACGCTTATGGTTCTATCACACAGCATCTGGAATACACCTGTGCTCTGGGTGTGCACATACATATGTGTACACATAAATATATATATAAAGACAAGTTTAAACACTTTGATTTTTTTTAAGAGTTTCAAACCTTTACATTGTGAAGTTAAAAATCTATTTCACAAAACAAGAACTTCCTTTCACTACTCATGAGCAGGTGAATGCCCATTTGTATAAGAGACTTCATTTTCCAGCCAAATATATAAGGAGCCATTTTAAATTTGGAAATAACCTTTCTTTGCAAGCAGAGATTTGGTCTCCTAGCAACAGCATGAACACCTTGTGAACAAAACTACAGCTTATTTGCACAGAAGGGCCTTGAACCATGGGCATGGAGAGGCCACAAGAACATCCAGCTGCTGGTTTCTTCCTTCGGTGACCGATGGTGAGGGGTCAGGTCAGCAAAGCCTACAGTCGACGCACACATCAGGGCCCCAGCGAAGGAAGGACTATGGCTGAATCCATGCACATTGTGTGGATTCTCCTACCTAAGCGGTCCTTTCCAGATCTTGGTTCTGGCTACAGCTGTAGCCTGATTCTAGCTTTCAAAAGATACTTAAAGATAATTTTAAGTAGCCCTGATGCAGAACAGGAATAGCTTCTTTTCTGGCTGGAAAACTTGTACTGCAATAGGACTAGACTGAATTTGTATCAATTTTCTTTTCTGATAAGATTCATATGACAGATACCATTTTGGATGGAAGCTATTTTTTGTTCTTAGCTACAATTTTTGTCATGAGCATGAAACACTAGAATTGCAAGTACTTCACAATAAAAAGAACAAGAGGTCAGAGCAGCACCACCACATAGATGTATTTCAGTTGGCTTTGACAATCAGCTGAATCAATCACATGAAATATATTGTGAAGACAAGATTAAATTAACCCATTCAATGATAAAAGACTAGAGAACAGGCAAACAGAAGCCATTTTCCTTTCCTGCTGTCGAGACCAGAACATACCAGTTGCTTTTCTGCTGCTATATGGAGAAGATGAAGAGTGTGCAGCTGTATGGCTCAAGCTTCTGACTGCATAATTAAGATTATAATGTATTTGCGCTGTAAGTGACCAAGCATTTCTCATTGCTTCCAGCAGAGCAGATGCAATATCCCACTGCCTTGTCCAAATCACATAATCCATGAATTTTAGTTCTTAGAGCTGTTTTAGAACAACATGCTTCTTAAATTGCTTCCTTGAGATCTGGTCACTAGAGTAAGGTTTAAACACAACACACACACAGCAGAGACTGGGGAAAAACTGACTTGCCCACGAGGAGTACAGCCAAAACTTAGCAGAAACTCTGGATTTCTTCTCAGTCTTTTGCCTTATTCATGAAATCATTACTCTTCTGGACAACTCCAAGTTATTCAAGGAGAAAGCTCTGGGAAATCTTTATGTCTCCTTCCTAACTATGGGCTCTAATCATATATTGCTTCTTCTCCTGCGCTGTATTTATTTTTCCCACAAAGATTTTGAAGCTGCAATGTAAGCTAAGCAGGGGGGATGGTATATTTAACCAACGGTAGCTTAAACCACAGAAGGTTAATACCACAAACCAGTGTGCGTGTGTGTGTTTTCCTGTGGTTTACATTAGTGTTTGCTAACTGTGCTCCAAATTTTGCTACCCTAATACATGTTAATATTTTACACTTCTAGTCTTAATGCAGGAGGGAAAGTATGACCACTCATGCCCACCAGCAACTCAAAGGACTGGTACTACCTCTGAGGAACTCTAGTTAGCCTCCAGCCATAGTTATTGCTGCTTTTGATCGCCCTTTTCCTCTTCTTCTCCCAGCTACCCTCTTTAGTGAATAAAAACTACTTTTTATTCAACTCTGCCGCTTCAAAACTACTCTATTAGTTCTGACTGAAGTCCTGTAATCAAACAAAGCAGCAAGTTTGTATTTATCAAGCTTCTTGTACCATCACAGGATGACTCAGCTCCACCCTTCTCATTCAGCATGGGTCCAAGCTTGCAAGTAACCTGCTCAGTGCATGTAGTAACTGATCCTTCCTTCCAGCAGGGAGGGGTTCTGTGTGGGAAGAACTTGGACCAGCAAAGAAAAGATGATCTTGCTCTTTATCTCGACGCACCACTTCACAGCATCGATGAGACTTCCCCACACATAACAATTAACTTACCTGAGCAACCACTGCAAACCTCGATGTGTTAGATATGCTTTTGCCCCAGCAATAACGTTACACAGCTCCTACCTGCTGTAGGTCAACAGGTTTGCCTTCTCCCACAAGAAAGAGCTGCCACCTTTTATTAGAATTAGTGATTACATGGGAATAAAAGGCAAAAGCTTTCAGTGTCGTACAGGAAGGAATGCTGGGACTGAACGTACTCTTACTGCAGAAGAGAAAGCAAATCCACGTTACATTCCGATCCACAGCTCTTCCAAGTGTAGCATAACTTCCCCACTGACATCAGCAGGCCCCAGCAGAGGAGCTTCAGATTAAAATCTTGTAAAAAGAATAGCAACCAATGACTTCAGCAGTCTTGCAACACAGATTCTGCAAGAATGTTATTAGGGCTAAACTTTCGACACAATGAAAATGGTCAGCATGAATTTGACCAGTGAATCAGAGTAAATGTAGTAGCAATTAACTACTACAAAGATGTAAATTATGGACAGCTATTGGTTATGTTCCTAGTTTAAAAGAACTTTATAGAAGTTCTATTAAAAGTAATACCTGACATCAAAAATAGTATCTTTAATTTGCAATTCTTTTTTTTTTTTAAACATCTGGCACCTAAGTGTTAAAAAACCTCTTTATAAACTTTTCTCTGCATGAACAAAAATCTTTTCTCCTAAAGAGTTCAACATTTGTCTTCTTGTTACTACCAAGTCACAGATGCAATTATATCCAGGCAAAAGGAGAAGCCCAGTATCTTTTGGAAAAATCAGTTGCTTTGGGGGTGAAGGGGATCTCAACAGCTGGGGGTTTTTTTGTTTTTTTTTTTCCCAAGAACATTAAATTATCTCGCTGCATTTTGTTCAAATGCACTGAAACACGTGCACTTTTTTCCCCAGTCACTATAAAGATGATCTTCTGATGTCTTAGAGGCCACTACAATTTTACAGACCACCAGCTGAGAAACACTGGTCCTGGCCTGCACACACACTGGTTGAACCCAACTGGCAATTTTATCAAAACATCATAGTACCCACTGCTCCTCTTGCTCTGGTTTTTTAATTCTGCTTCAACCACTGAGCTAGTAAGTCAGAGACATGCATAAATGAAGTGACACCAATAAAGTTCACGCTAACACAGCAACGACTCAACCTTTTCTAAAATATACAGTGATAAGCAAGTCTTTAATCTCCAGTGATAGAACGACTCAGTTTCAGGAACAACTCACTCAATTAACCAGGACATGATTTAAGCCATTTCTTATGTAATATTGCGATAGTCTACTGCAGGAAATAACAAATACACTATCTTTTCATTTCTGTATTCTGACCAGCACCTGGATTTCAATGAAAATCACAAGCATTCAAACTGATGCAAGTGCCATGACTTTACAAGACCTCTGCTTTTGATTTATATCCATGAACCAGAGGTCTGCCAGACGCTCCACTGCTAGCATAATGCAGATGTTTAATCGCAGCATTAAATGAATACAAGCTTAATCCCACACATAAAGCTAAAGATTCTAAAGAGAAACACTTTCAAATCTATTTTAATAAATCCTGAGTTAAAAGATGCTTATAATTATAGAAGCTTTAAACAAACGAATATGCTTATTTTCATCCTCTTGTTTCATCACTTTTGTTACTCCAGTTTTCTTCAGAGAGCTGTAAGAGGATAGCCTGTTGCTGCTTTCTGCAGAAACTTCAGCTTGCTGTTACAAGGTTCATTCATGACATTTGCACTGAACACACTTGTAGGATTTTTTTATTTTTATGTTTTAAATACTGAAGACAGGAATCAAATATTTCTACAGTACTATGTAGGACGCTAAGGTTCACAACCTAGTTTCACTACCACAGGAACATGCGTGAGCTCTGGGCACAGATACTTCTATGGGCTTGTTTTGATGCATCAGGCCTGCAAGTTCAGTTCTTGTTTTCCGAGTAAGTCCAATTTGTTGTGTGGGGATTCTCTGACTTACAGGACTTTGATTTCTTTTTTTTTTTTTTTTTTTTTTTTTAAGATCTTATGCTTTAAGTTCTGTTTTACAAAACAAGGAGGACAAAAAAGAAATGTCCTTGACTTTTCAAAAAACCCCTGCCCTAACCAGGTAAGAAAATCTGCAATGCTTTTCAGTAATATTAAGAACGTACTAGCAGGGACTCTGCAGTGACTCTTTGTAGATTTAAGATCTATGTTTAATTTTGTGCTTGTGTTTCTAATAGCCTTTTTCTGTACAATTATTCATTTTGGCTGCAAAATAGCATGTGAAAAAAAAATCAGGTTACGTTTCGGAAACAAACAATGCTTTCAAAACCCTAGAAAGATAATTTCCGTTATAATTTTTTCTTGGAATATTGTGTGTACTATTCAATTGCCCTGCTCCGTTTTATTCTATTTCCCCAGTCTTTTTTCAAAAGAACTATACAACAATACATTTTTACAAGTGAACCTCAGCTCCTTCTAAGGTTGAAATGCATCTTACAGCCTAGAGAATGATTTGGTTTATTAACTTGCAGTGCCACCTAGCAAACATCCTTAAAATCTTTTTTCCTGATGTAGCTTTACAAAGGACAGCTTGGAGCTTTCGTATTTTAAAAAAGACAAACTTGTGCTTGCAGTATTTTAAGCATCTAGTACATACTTTTGTTTTGAACAGTTAAATTTGTATTAGAAATTATGCTTACAAATAGGATAATAATAAAGATGCTCACATACCTAAAATTCTGGTATATGAACTTTGAGAACTAGTTTTGGACATATCCCTTATATCTTTGTCTACAAATAGTTCCATTAGTTGTTGCGGGATTTTTTTTGAAATCATACACTTTGATAGTAGGTCAGTGCTGAATTTATTGGAGTTTTGAGATAAGAGAGACTCCTGCCACCAAAATAAGGAGGGTTTTAGCTTATCAAGGCACATTAGTACCCTGTATGCAGACACCTTTTAGACTTGCGTGAAAGCTAGACCGGCTTGATTTGCCCTGCCTTAAAATAATAACCATGTCCCAGGACAAAAGAAGTTTAGCTATTTAACTCTGTGCCTGAACCGTGAAGCTATCCTATAGGCCTACATGCGGGAGACATTAAAATGCAGCAATTCAGAATAAATGCTGCAGCTACTGTCTATTACCCTAAACCTCTAACAGGAAGCTGTTTCCTGTTTAGTTCCTGTGCTCAAGTCTAGTAAGCCATTTAAAAAGAGAATATAACCAAACAAGCAAAAAGCAACCTCATGACATCAAGAGCGAGGGACGGAGAGAAAAATACACTCTGCTGACTAAACTTATCCTTTCTAATAACACATCTTACACCAACTACACTATAAGCTCCTGTACGGATATTTACACAGTACTTTGGTAGCAATACAAAATGATATAGTTTTATTGTTTCTCTTAGAATTTCTGTAAAAATACAGTTTCATTGTTTCTCTTAGAATTTCTAAGTAGAGTTCTGCTATTATGCTTCTTGCTGAACAGAGAAACTACTACATGTTTTATAAAGTTCAAGAAATAAAGCAAGTCAAAACAAAAGATAAGTTTCCAATAATAAGAACGGTTTTGGCTTAGTTATGATCCTATGACCCTTGATTTTTCAGCCTATCTCCAAAGAGTCCAGCACCACGTAAGGACTGTATTTACAGGAAGACTTGTGTATCACTTCAGCAAGCCGAGAGGAAAAAAAGAAATCAAACTTAAAATAAAATAAAGTAAAAGCCCCAACATGCAAAGAATGAAATTTTGACAAGCACTACGGCCCCCATCTTTATCTAAGATGCATGGCAGATGTTTTCATATTTGCCGAGAATTTAATTGCTACCCTAAGTCAAGGAAGAGAACACTTTTTTTTTTCCCCAAAGAAACCTACATTTTGCATCCTCCCTTGAGATCAGAACTGAGCCACTAGCTCCTTCCAGAATAACCATCTCTATATTGTATGGCCCAATTAGTTTTGCATACAACTCTCTCTATGCAAAAATAACAGGTGCATTTCAGATGCTGCATTCCTATAAGAACTTTGGACCTTAGTCCCTGCAGATCGGCAAGAATGGTCTTTCCAAAAAGCCATTTTAATAGAAAAGATCCTTGAAAGTTTGTCTCTCATCAGCCTGACTTGATGCATTTACTTTTTTTGCCAGTTCTGATACCATTCTATGTTTTGGTCCATTTTCATTCATCCTTATCACTGTTTTTCCACAGAGTTCTCCAGATCTTTGAGGTGTTAATTGTTTTCTACATAGCACAAAGACTCACAGTCTGGTTTCCTGCTTGAAAATGTGCTACAAGAAACACAGTTACAAATTCGCTACAAAAAATCCTCCACCAAACATCACAGGCTTTAATGTCACCTCCTTTTCCTTTCACGGAGTTTGCATACATCTGCTGCTAAAATGTTGTAACAAGGGAAAATACTTTACACATTATTTCCATCCACTGGAAGTAGCACCCAGATTTAGAATCAAAAAGTCTTTCCCCTCTCCCCAAGTCCATAGGTTCACCTTGCTTTGAATGACTGAAAAGAAATCACTTTTTCAAGTCAGGTGGATATGTGACATACCATCCATTGTTTAGCATTGGAAGGTTGGATATTAGAGAATGACTGCTACTGTTCCCTTTTATGTTTCAGTCTCTTCTTGACATCACAGTAAAGAAAGAAAAATGAAAATGTAGGTCAGGCATTTCAAACAAGTCCCTCTGGTTTCCAATTTTCAAAAGCTGAAAGCCACCAGAAGCCCGAAGTTCTGACTGAACCAAGCCTCCACAACCCATCTTAAAACGTGTTGACTTATGACTGTCTCACTACACACCACAAAGCACGAATGCTTACTTTAAGATATGGCCTTCAATGTTTTCATTGTCCTCTAAATTGCAAGAGATACAACTCTGTATTTATAAATTCACGTAACTGTTTCCTTCATAAGAGACTAAGATTATTATTGCTAGAACCCATGGCATGTTATAATAAAGTAGGCGGTGTCGATGTTCTCAAATTTATTTTACTAAAATATGCCTTTTCGACTACTAATTATAATACTGCTATTCTTTTTTTTTGCTCTTGTATAATGCGAAGATTAGTCATGACAGGTGTTTTTTTCCTCCTCAGAAAGTAAAGGAAATCCATACCTTAATTAATATAATAAGAAGGTAATTACTATGCTTAAGTGATGAGGACTCAGGCAGCTCTCTGTTAACAAGCTATTTATTTCTCTTTTCATTCAGTTCTTCTACAAGAACTTTTTAGATATGCATAGCTCTTCATGCCAGTTAACAAAATAACGCAGTACAACTGGGGATATGCAACCACCACAACAGGGAGAAAAATTATGACGTACGTCTTCATATTTGCAGAAGGGAGGCCACACATCTATTTTTTTCTCTCTCACCTCCTCTTCATCTCTCAATCTCTGAAATCTTCTAAGCCCTCACAAAAGCATTTTCTGTATGTTTTACAAACTTTCACGGTTCAAACTTACGTCTTATTAACATTTAGCCTCTGTCTCTCTATAAAAGTTGGGGAATACACTTTTTTGCCAGCCAACAAATGAGGATGGATGGCCCTGGAAGTTCTTAGCAGAACACCCTTGCTGTAGTTGCTATTACTTGCAGCACACAGTTCTCTTTCATAAATACACAAAGCTTCTACAGAGAACTAAAAGATGTTGGCCAAAAGAGTTTTGTCAGCATTGTCTTGGCAATTCCCCATGATAGACTTAATAGCGCTACTGACCAGCTAGAGATTAACAGTTAGTTTTTTTTTTTTTAATCACTGCATGCACTGTTACAATTTGTAAGGCAGTCAGGAGAATGAGTAAAAATTTTCAACGCTTGACTCCTGTTCTTTGTCATTCTCTAGGCTATAATTACTAATTAGGAGTCATTCTCAGTTATCACATGCACAATTAAGTAGTTATTCCAAGTTTTCCCTATTAAACAATAACGAAGAAACACATTTCTTTCAATTTCCATGGACAGTTTCACATTTTTATAAAAATAATCAGACATCTACAAAAATACATAATTTTTTTGAAAAAAAATTACCATAAAAAAAGCAACATGGTATTTCTATCTCCTGTTTTATGATATAGTCATTACACAGAGAAGATGAAACCCTATGGAATTTACTATGAAAATCTGTATTTTTTTCACCATTTAAACTTCTAATACTGAGGAAATGTTGGGTCAATTTTACTGGCCCAAGCCATGAGTCCCCCTTTAATATCCCTAGCTAACACAGAACCAAATTCTTTGACAGGTAACTCCTGCAGAATTCTTACAGCCTTCTGGGAGTCATTTCCTAATTTGCAAACAACATATATAGGAAAAGATGTTTGGCCATTAGTTCTCTGCTTTTCTTGACAAATTCTTTTTTCTAAATATTCCAGACATTCTTCATCTTTTTCTTCTAATTTACTCAAAGGAATGTGGACAGCATGTACCAGGCGACAGATATCCACTTCTACCTGCGGACGAACATCTAACAATACATGAGGAACTTGCTCATCCAAGAGTTTTTTGTATTCCTCTACAGATACCCTGTCTTTACTGGACAGCAGATGCAAAGTCCTACACTTGTCTGTTGCAGAAGAACCACAAAATGCCTCATAATCCTGAAGGCAGGTGACAGATGGATTGTCACCACAAACAGCACAGTCTGCTTTCTTTGGTCTTAACTTGATGTTGCGAAATCTCCCTTCACGGGCATCAAACATCAGCATGAACTGACTGAAGGAGGAACCCATTCCCGAAGCGATCTTCAGCACTTCCAAGGCCTGGATGCACCCCATGATGCCTGGCACGACACCCAGCACTCCCCCATCCGCACAATTAGTCACCGTCTCTGGTGGAGGGGGCTTGGGGAAGAGGCACCTGTAGCAGGGCCCTCCCTGGTAGTTGTACACGACTAGCTGCCCCTCCAGCCGGAGGGCACTGCCGGACACTAGGGGCTTCCCAGCCAGGACACAGGCGTCATTCACCAAGTACCTGGTGGGGACGTTGTCGGAGCAGTCGGCGACGACGTCGTACTGCCGCACCAGCTCCAGGGCGGTGCGAGGGCTCAGCGCGCCGCAGTAGGGCACGTACTCTACGGTGGAGTTCA
>NW_009232605.1:0-11498 GCF_000690835.1 Fulmarus glacialis
GGGGCAGGGGGAGGAGGGGGGAAGAGGAAAAAAGTTCTCTTCCTTGTTTTAGATGCACTGTCAGATCATAACATGCCTCCTACTATGAGAAACAAGGAATAGCCTTCATCTTCTGGCAAAACTCAACAGAATCCCTTCTCAGTCCTCTCTCCCCCCACGGCAAACTGAAGAACCTCTGTCTGTCTACACATTGTTGACTAACTTGAAGAAACAAAGTCCAAAGAATGTTGGAGATGAGGTACTTCAGTGCCAAGGAAATCAGGCCTTTGGATTCATGGGAAAAAACAGTCAAACCTCTGTAATTCTCAGCACTGATTCAAGCAATCTCCCACATTTGCTCTGCAAATGCAATAGGATAGTTGACTCTGAACTAAAGACAGTGAATTTTGCAGCCTTTGTCACCTGTTGGCACAGCTTTGCTCTTAGGAATTTTCATCGACTCAATCCAGGTGAAGAGAAAATCTGAAAATTTTGCAATAGGAAATGTTTCCTGAAAACCATATTAAAAAAAAAAAAACAAAACAAAATTGAGTTTGCTTTCATTGCTTTCAGTATGTTAAGACCTGAAGGAAAATTTTCTAAAATGCCACTCCTTTCTCACAGAAGTGCTTTTTCAAACAGAGGAAAACTATGCTCATTTGTCATTTTCAGTTTAAAACATTCTTCAGTTCTGTTTCTAACATGGTACATAAAGCTTTTTCCTTAACTTGGAGTTATAGACATTGTTGCATCACTACTAAAGCCAGATGTTCACAGTTACTTGGGATAAAGTGGCTTTTTAATAGCCTGCATCATTAACTACAGACATTTTAAAACTATAGAAGAGAACTGTAATAATAATAAATTGTTCAAGAAAAAAAGGCAATTGATATAACTGCTTCCAAAGTAGTGAGGCAAAAGAAAATAGGTTTTCAGAGAAATGAATGAGTCATAGTACATCATCTACAGCCTTAGAAAAACACTAGATTTGGTCACTGGAAGGTAACACACAGTTATAGAGGAGCAAGTACAAAAGGAATCCTTATCGCTCACCTGAAGACTTTAACAGCTGGAACGTACCATTATGGTTACGTGGTCTGCCTTACGCAGCCCCAGGCACCGGGCCTCCTGGCTTTATTTCCTTCCCAAATGGGAAGAGCTCTTTCACAAAAAGCAGAGTTAAGCCCACACTATACCATTCTCCCCCCCAAAAAACAAAACCCAACAACAGACCATGCCCTGTCAACCTAGAGAGGGATGCTCCACCTGCCGAGTACTCTCTTTGCTGGAAGTGATACATGTCTTCCCTGGGTTTGTTTAGTTTCAGTTGAAGTCATTGAATGCTCTTATACCTTTATTTGTTTCTTTCAAGATCCGTCACCAAATCATCATGTAAATACCTATAGACAAGAAACTTTACCCTGTTTTGGTTAAAAAAGCACCTTGAACTCCATAAGCCTTTCTATACAGCGTGTTGCAAAGACTTCCTTCATTCTTGGACCTTCATGTGCCTCTGTACTTCAAGCACCTCTGGTTACTGGATATGGGCATTGTTCTAGTGACGGACGTCGCAGCCTCTCTACAGGTGGCTTTTGCTAGGCACCCCCCTGTTCACATATTGCCAAATCACACTGGCACTTCTGGTCACAATTCCACACTCATATTCAGATTGTAGTTGTGGAAAAATTCAGTTTGCAAGAGACTCAGAGGTCTCCAGTTGAGAATCTAACTCACAGGGATAACATCAAAGTATCCGTTTCTGCCACTGCCTCTCACCTTTCCACAGTGCATCCTGGGAAACATCTGGCTCCGTCTTCTCAGTAGGCTGCCTTAGGGAGCTGAAGGTGGCAGAAATATCCTCCTCCCCTTCTTCAGCCTGCACAAACCCACCTCTCAGCCTCTCCTCACATGTTTCCATGCTCCAGCTTCATTTTTCTGAGTTTTTTTTTCTGGGGGGTGGGGCGGGGGGGGGGAAGGGGTGAGGAGATCTGGAACATGACTGAATTGTCCAACTTCTTCCAGAGAGATACTTAATTATAGCTTCTTTTTCCCCACACACATACTAGAAAAAAGGCAAAGATTAAGATGGTCTACTATCAAAACATCTAAGACAGCTGCACAAATAGCTCAATAGAAATATCCCAGATGAGTAGACAGCCTATTAAACTCTATGTCTGTGGATTGGTCTATTGTAGATCAAGAAGATACTTATCAGCTGGTATTGTTCAGCAGCAGAGAAGTCATTTGTCTTCAATATGAACACAATGCTCCTATTGTTGCACATCAGCTAGGGACCAGCTCAGATACTGTGGCATTGATTAGCTGGTTTTGAGAGGGCAGAGGAGAGGTCTGAGTTTTAACTACAATTGAAAATCAGGTAAGGGGATGGCGAGCAGGGAATATATATCTTAAGAACAGCCTGTTAAAAGGAATTGTCTAAGATTTTTTTATATACAAAATATCAGCTCTATCATTCTCCAGAGACATCAAACCCTGCATCTTCTCCATGGATGTGACCCAAATCCCTGTGAAGATCAAGGCTGAAACCTGCAGGCTGATCCCTGTACCTTCATACGTGCCAGTGCCTGGGTCAGTGTCAAAACACTTCTTGACGAAGAAGAGAGTCCACCAGCAAGAGCATTTTGGTGCTTATACAGCAGAGGCTGAGAGCTGCTCGGTCTGATGTGTCCCACCTCTCACCTGAGACTGTGACACTGTGGAGGCAGGTCCCACTGATCTCCCAGATACCGTGGGGGTCACTCTCTGGCAGCAGCGAGTGCTTAGCCCAGCCTGGGGCACTGTGCTTTCTCATCCTCCCCAGCAAGGCTCGGGCAGGCAGCACCCGGCAATGAAATTGCAGTGTACCAACGCAGCCCAACGAGGTCACCACCGTGCATAGCTGCAGCAGTCCCCACCTTCACCCTCGCTGACCACCGCTGTTGGGCAGTAATGACATTTGCTGGCTGTCCACAGCTGCCCTTTGTGTTTTTCCTGTACTGCTGCAAACAGCCGTGCGGTCTGGGATGGGATCCTGGCTCTGTCACGATGCCATGCGGCGGTATTGTTGCTACTGCACACATTGGCAGGACTTTCTCAAGCCAGGGCTTTTCCAGATCCTGTAACCAGATATTGGAACTGCACCAGGAAACTGTGAATAGTCCCCAAGAATAGCTTCTGTCAGCAATCTTACCCATGGAACTTCCAGCCTCAGAAATGTAAATAGGAGGTGCCACTTTCATTTAATCTTTCCTTTGGAAAAGGTGAAAAACCCACAAAGTATCACTAAAGAAACAGTGGCAGAGAATCCTGATTAATGGGTCTCACTCTACCTTCTAATTTGTTGTTTTGAAAAAGATCAATGCTGTTGATCTCTGTCAAAATTATGCATGTGCTACTATTTGTATATCAGTTCAATGCATTTACAGTCCCAGGAGAGATCTCAATGCCAAGTTTACTCATTTCCTCACTGATACTGACAACACAAGAACCCCTTTCCAATATCTGCTTCTTAGGCTAACGATTCCAATGAAATTCTGCATCTGAAAAAGCAACACCAGCAGAAATAGCACTGTGCCATTAAGTAAGCTAATCAAACTTCAGCTTTGCCCCCTCTTTGTCCCCACCCTACAAAGGAACAAGCAAATGCAATAACCTTCTCTAGAACAGCACCCCAGATATGGATGCAATGTACTTGGCTTCCTGGGACGGATACCTCATTAGATCTAGGAAGGAAACTTCACTATCACTGCTTTGAAAATAGATGACTGTTGCTGATAACATATAGCCATTATGAGCATCACACCAGAACTCCCCACTTTTTGCACTAGACGTATAGAATCGCTGAAGGGAAGTAGCCTCATGGCAGCTCCCGTTAGCCTGCTGAGCAGTGCAGGGAGGATCACAAGTATGCAAGACAGATGGGGAAAAACCTAGAACCTGTTGCTTCCAAAATTCAGTGCAACCTTAGCCTAATTTGTGTTTATTATTGTGATGTCTTGGTCAGGAAAAAAAAAAAAAAAAATCCATTCCCAATACTACAGCAGCAACACCCCAGGTCCACCACCCTGCTCAGGAACCTTCCTCCCTACAGCCGCTGTCCCTCAGAGGCTTCCCAAGTCATGCTAGAGGGATGATGCCTCTGACACACTATCTCCACCAAGCGGAAACTAATGCAGGCTGCCCCTAAACCAGAAGAACCTGGAAACAAGAGATGTGGCTAAACTCATACTTTTCTTTGCACAGCTTGTTCTGGGTCCAGCCCTGTTGCCTTGTTTCAATCATCTGTATAAATCCATCATTTCGTATATAGGTGGACATGATCACATATGTGGACAGGGCTTTGGGCAACCTCATTGAGAGGAAGATGTTCCTGCCCACGGCAGGGGGGTTGGACTAGATGATCTTTAAAAGGTCCCTTCCAGCTCAAACCATCCTGCGATCACTCTTTGGGCAGCTGACTTCCAGTATGTTCGTGTCATCACAATTCTTCTGCCACAATGCAATCTGTGCCTAATGCTAGGAAATCTCATGATTTTCTGACTGCTGCAGGCTGTAGGGACTTTTTTTCCCACAAAGAAATGATGCCCTCTTCCTCTCACACACTCTTCCTTTTGTTTGCAGGCATGACTTACAAGTAGCAGCTAGGTATTAAACTAGGGAAGGGTAAAACAGATGATATGTTCACCAGAAATCCTCCTTTGTCAGCTTGACTTTGTGGCTTTCAGCTAGTTTTCCTTGCTCTGTCTGAACTACGCAGCTGCAGAGCAAACTGAAAAAGGACAGAGTTTCTTTGCAGAAAGAGAAGTCAGGGGTCTTTGAGAAAACATCAGCTCATTTCATACTCATCCTGGAACTTTGAATCCACCTTCTTTCCAGCCTGGACCTCTTCCACTTTGTAAGAAATCAGGAGTATGAATATATTCTCACCTGAAAGCACCACACCTGAGATTGCAGAACCTGTCCTGAGCACCCTGAGGTGCTGAATGGTTGCAGCAGCTAGTCTCTCAACATCTCAACTACATAAGGAGGTACAGAAGAAACTCAGGGCACTACCAACACCCAGGGCACCCACGGAAGGGCCTGTGGAGTGTGATAAAGAACATGTTTACCATGAAGTAAAGCCAACCTTAAAGGCTCCAGAAGCACAGCAGGAAAAAAAAAACAAAAACAACACAACAACAAACAAACAAAAAACCAACCAAAAAAAAAACCCAACAAAAAACCAAAAAACCAGATGAGTTGTGCTGGTGGGTTGTCTCCCAAATAATGCATGCTTGGGTATGGTGGGACCATTTTTTTCTTGGCTAAAAGCATCTAAATCCACTCTGCTGTATTCCAGAAACACAATGACTCAGTTGCATATGTTAGTTTATCTGTCTCATTTTCAGATGTATTTTTATCATTCAAATTCCAGGGTCATATAATTCAGGTTTGCACCAGGGATCCTGAGCACGGTGTAGCCCAAGTGCAACCAGTTTGTGCAGATGACATTTTTAATCATTAAATGTTCAGCCCAAAGAGGAGGCAGAGCTGGATGAAGAGAATAAGTCTTCAAATGGTGATGTATGTAATAAGTTACTGAGAGAGATTAAACCACTCAGAACACTTCATTTGCTATGATCCCAGTAATTACATGACTCTAGGACCAAACAGCCTTTTTATTAAGAAAATTATTTATTAAGATCCTACAGCTGCAATTAATGCTAAACTGGTCAGTCTTCCTGAAGGCTCCTCCAAAGCCTCTCTCTAGAGCTGTCTTTGCTACTCATTTATATCCTATACTGATGCCTGCCTACAGACAGAGCTATTTCAAAGTCAAGAGAACTATATAAACTAAATATTTATATCAACAAATATTCAGGTGAGCATTACCTTCCACACTGCTAGTTGATGTACAAATCAGTCCACTGGAAGCCTCTTCTCTGCAAGAAGAATTATTTCCTTTTAGCATGAAGAAAAACGGTCAACTGAACACAAACCATAAGCTTTATCCTCCTGGTACGTAACTCAGTTCAGCTAAAGACAGCCCAAAATATTTTTACATAAGTGGACATGACATCTATATTGCCTTTAATTAGAGGAACATTTGACACATGTATAAGGCTTACATTGAAAGCAACAGCATACACAACAGTGAACATTACTAACTTTGCAGACCAAATTGTCTATCTGGCCTTAAAATCATTGCACTCTCCAATCTGATCAGAAAAAAACCACACACCATGTTGATCTAAAAGCATCCTATAGAAAGGCACTGGAGTCATCTTAAGGACAGAAACTCAAGCTTGGCTTAAAACAATTTAAAAAAAAAAAAAAATCCAAGAAGTCTTGTGGTTTATTATTCTCTTTCTCCTTAAATCTGGGCTGGAAACATCTTGCTTTGGTTTCCAGGCACTGGATCCTGTAGCTGCCCAGCTAGAGAAGAGGGAGCACTCCTCAGCTGAAGCCGCCTCCCGTCCTTTCCCCAGGTTGCCCGAATGGATGGCCTGCCTCCCTCCCACCGTGCAGCGGATTTCCAGACCTCAGCTCAGTTTTGCATAACTATTTCTTTCCTTTCAACCACCTTCCTGAAACGCGGGCACTGGAACAGAAGCTTTTTCCCCACAGCGGTCTCAGTGATGCTGTAGCCGAGGGGCAACCTGATGGCTCCTCTACCCTTCCCCGATGGCCCCGCTCAGCCCTGCCCGCTGGGAACGCCAGCGGTGCCGCGACACGGCCCGGGGGAGAGCTGCCGCTGCCGCTGCCACCGCGTTCTTCCCCATCGTCTTTTCACTTCCAGCGATTTCAGTGCCAGGCTGAGAAGTGAGTGCCTTCAAGATTTTGATAAATGTTTTCCTACCTTCTACCACATCAAGGAAGAGCCCTGTCACATCCCTCCAACTGCGTTTCGGTTCTGACCCTGCCCCATGCAGCGTAGCCGTGCCTGCAGCTTCCAAGCAAAGCCCCGGACAACTTGTGCACAACCCTTCCTCCTCCAAGACAATCATTTCTACCCGCTATCTCTCTAACTGCTATGCAACATCTGGTGTGTAGCACTGATTTAGGCCATGGTGAACCCCTTGTTCGGAACAGCAAATATAATTATGTCTCTCCCCAGAGATGTAAAACCTTTCACATGCCAACAGGCAAATGTTAAATGCACATAAGCAAAAAGCTTATACTTCCAGACTGATCATCTGCCATATTGGTGAGATTTGCTTACCTGGATCTTTCCACTGATACACAAATAAAACTTTTTAACCTGCAACACCCAGACAACAACGCTACTGTCTAAATATTGCCTTTGTACTATCAAAAAACAGAATGCAACCTCACAGCCTATACAAAGCCTGTGGGTCATGATCCACAGGATCCTTCACAGTTACTGTTTTCCAAAGAACACTTTAACCCCATTAACCCCAACAGGAGTGCTGGTTTTTACCCCTATAAAGCCATGGAGCTGAAGAAAATGCTATCATTTTACCATAAAATTCAGTTCACCCACTACACGTAACCTGCCCTCATCCATTATTTCACAATCTGTGATCTGTATTCACCACCTCGACACACAACACCAGGACATATAATAAAACAGACTGGCAGTGGAATAAGAAAATATCCCTGCGGGACCCCACTAAGTACCACTTTTATGAAATCATGCCTCCTTACCTACCTCTTCTTTTTCAGACCTGTTAACTAAATCAATTTTCTGATACATTTAGCATAAGCTAGCTTGATTCTGCAGAGGACTAATCTCACCAGAATCACACACAGCGGTACAGCCTCAAGCACGCAGCCATGGAAACAGTCCCGGGAGCTGTGGTCTCCTTCCCTGCATCCCACTCCATCTCGTCCCAGCAGCATCCTTCACCACCATCAACGTCTTGTGACAGGGGCTTCACCGCCTCACCTGGCAGTTCGTTACTTGTGCCCTTACTGCCAGAAAGCTTTCCTCAAAGTTCAGTATGGATTTTCCCTCTGTGGTGGGTTGACCTCAGCTAGCTGACAGGCGCCCACCCAGCTGCTCTATCACTCACCCTACATCAACAGGACAAGGGGAGAAAAATAGGGCAAAAATCACACTGGTCAAGATAAGGATGGGGAGATCACTCAGCAATTATTGTTATGGGCAAAACAGACTCAACTGGGCGAAATTAATTTATTGCCAATTGATTGTAACAGAGTAGAATAGTGAGAAATAAGAACAAAACTAAAACCACCTTCCTCCACCCCTCCCTTCTTCCCTGGCTGGATTTCAGTCCCTGCTCTTCTACCCCGTTCCTCCAAGCAGTGCAGGGGAACGGGGGTTGTGGTCAGTTCATAATGCTTCGTCTCTGCTGCTCCTTCTTCTTCATGCTCTTTCCTACTCCAGCGTGGGGTCCCTCCCATGGGAGACAAACTGCTCCAGCATGGGTCCTTTCCAGGGGTGCAGTCCTTCAGGAATGGACTGTTCCAGCATGGGTCCCCTGCAGGGCCACAGGTCCTGCCAGAAAACCTAGGGCACATCCACCCACTCTGGTGTAGGGTCCTTCATGGGCTGCAGGTGGATATCTGCTCCACCGTTAACCTCCATGGGCTGCAGGGGAATCTCTGCTCTGGCACCTGGAGCACCTCCTGCCCCTCCTTCTTCACTCACCTGGAAGCACTACCAATGTTGATGGGATCAGCTTTAGCCAGTAGCAGGTCCATCTTGGAGCCAGCTAGAACCATCTCTATGCAGCATGGGAGCAGCTCCTGGTGTCTTCTCACAGAAGCCACCCCTGCACCACTCCCTAAAACCTTGCCACATAAACACAATACACCCAAAATTTAAACCAGTTCCTTCCCCTCTTGCTTTTTACCCACCTGGAGAAGAAACAACACAGTTCATTTTAAAATGGTCTTCAACACAGGCTTTTTCAGCCTTTCTGGAGGCCAGTGGAAGGTGATCCATCCTTCATGCCTCTCCTCTGATGCCATCTGAGGATTTTTATGACTCTCCTCCGGATTGCCTCCAGCTGGCACCATGCTCTGGGGAAAAGGGAGCCCAGAGCAAGTGAACAAGGCCAGCTGAGGCCTCTTTAGCAGAATGAAAGTGTTACATCATATTTCCTGCAGGGCTTACTTCTGTCCGTGCCTCCTCGTTCACAAGACACTATTTTTTCCATAATAGGGGGCATGCCCAACATGCATTTAGCTTGGTATGCCCAGTAACCCCAAATCCTCTGGCAGTTGTTTCTCATTGCACATTAGTAAGCTTAGCCTTGCTGAGTGCATTAGCTTATATTTACCCTCATTGTCCCAGATCAGGTTTCCAGTCTGCCAGTATAGCATGGACTGGAACCAGACACAGGCCCTGATAAACAGTCAGTCCGTATCCTACTAGTCCAGCAATCCACCATTTGCAACTATACATTTTTGCACCCATTTTACAGAAATACATTAACACAACCTTTTCCTAGCTTTCTTAAACAAAAGTGTCATGTGAGACAGTAATTGAGCTACCATCATGAATTTCTGTGTATTGCCTGAGCTACAGTAAATTGCCCTTTTACATGCCCTTAGCCCATAAAAGTACAAGGTAAAAAGGATGAGGTCCCAGCCCGGCGAGCAGCTAGCTGTCTGGGGCCCTGCACGAGGTTTTAGCCAAGCTGAGCAGGAGGAGCCCAGCTGCGATGGGCACTTTCCTGGAGAACCACTGCCCCAGGACCTGCAGCTTGCTTCGTTAGCAGTGCATTGTCATTAGCTGCCCACCCATTGTGAAGCTCTGCCAACAGCTTTAAATTGCAGGGTTGATGGAAAACAGCCTTTTTGTGAGCCAGAAAGGAGCAGCAGTTCCTTCCAGAAAATTTTGCTTAGCTGTGTTCAAACCTCACTTGAAGTTGCTGCTGCATACCAGGTATCAGTCGCCTTTCCCTGAATTTCTCAGTTTACCTGAATAAGCTAAAATCGTGATGCGCCAGGCGAGGTGCTGCTCTGTGTCTGACAGGTCTTGTCTGAGTCTCCAACCTGCCCAGTAACACCGAGAACAGGCAGATCCAAAGGGGGTTTTTTGGGTGCTGGACGCACCGTTCACCAGGGTGAACTGATGTTGTAGGTTAATTATTTTTGCTGGAGTTTTTTTATTCATTTTTTATTTTTGTTTCCCTTCAGGACTGAAAACTGGAATATCTTAAATGAAAATCTGAAAGTTAGGAACTGCAAACATATGTTTTAGGTGATTTGGGTTTTCTCACATAAGTAGTGCAGTTTATCTTGGAAATGCTTAAAAAGGGCTGAGCTCACACTGACAGTATGTTTACGCTAAATGACGGCTACTTGCTACACTGTAACACTGATTTTGTTGTTATTTGTAAAGCTAAAGTTGCCATAACAAACTCTCTTGGAAATGAAAATATTTTCAAAGTATCAGTTTTATTTTGCTTTCATGCTTGGTTTTTTTAACGGTAGTATGTGGCAGGTAAAGGAAAACAGCACACAGAAGGATTGTTTACCCATGAGGAAGCTGCAAATGTTCCTTTTTTACTTTCTGCATGTAAATATTTGCTTTCTACTGTTTGCTGATACCTATGTATTAGCTATAAGTCCAAAGAGCATCGCCACAAACAGATTATAAACAAGCTGGGTGGCTGAGGCTGAAGCACAAGTGGGAGCCAGGGGGATCCCCGCTGGGGCTGAGGGGGGACGGCCGTGGGGACGGGGTCCCAGGCGGGAGGGGTCCCTGCAGGGGCTGCCCTGGGCCAGCAGCCTGGGTTCATCATCCTAGAACAAACCCACAGCCCGCAGACCTGCCTGCAGCCGTGCTGGCTTATTTCCAGCAGTGAACAGTATTTATTTTTGCTGGTTGGGGGGTTTGGGGGACTAACATATCGGTGAGCAGAGCCACCGGTCTTCCCCGCCTGGGCTCTCCCACTGGCGGCAGGAGCCTGGAGTCCGTTACAAAATTCAGTTTTGCCTCCCCTGGTATCTTGCACAGGAGAAGTTTACCCTGCCAGAAGTATTTTTATTGCTTTCCAGATGCAGAAGGCTTAATTTTGTGTTGAAAGATAATAGAGAAAAACTGAATTATTTTTAAACTGAAAATGTCTGCAAGATGTACCTTAGAAACATAAGTAGAGTTTGTTTATTAAGGGAAAACAATAAAAAAAAAGAGAGATAAAGAGGAAAGGGCCATGGCAGCATCACAGAAAACCGCTTCCATTTTGTGGAAAAACCAAAATGAGAGATCTGATTAGAGCCGCAGGTGTGCACCAAAGCGTGTCTTACCCGGCCTCTTAAAGCCCGGGTCCTGCTTTATAACACCTAAAAGCAGGCAGAGCAGGGCGCCCGGGCTGCCCCAAAACAGGGGATATTGCACGGCACACCCAAACACGGACTGTGCAGGGGTGGCCCGCGGCTCGCTTCACAACTGCGCTGCTCATCCAGTGCACCAGCCGCGTACCGACCTGTCGTGGTTTAACCTGGCAGGCAGCCAAATACCACGCAGCCGCTCGCTCACTCCCCCCCCAGTGGGACGGGGAGAGAATCGGAAGGGGGGGAGGGAGAAAACATGGTGGGGTGGG
>NW_009232605.1:11684-18892 GCF_000690835.1 Fulmarus glacialis
CAGCTGAGCTGGCTGTCCTGATTATGTTCCCTCCCATCTTGTGCACCTAGCTCAGTCAGTAGGCATGGGAGCTGTCCTTGGACTAGGAGGGCACTTAGCAACAACTGAAAACATCAGTGTGTTACCAACATTTTCCTCATACTAAATCCAAAACACAGCACTAGCAAGAAATTTAACCCTATCCCAGCCGAAACCAGGACACGACTACAGCGACAGATTTTGCCCAAACCCGCACCTGGGAGCGTGGGGCAATGTGCCACGCGTGGCACCTCCGGCGGGCTTTCCTCTTCTCAGGAGTCCTGCCTTTCGGTCTGAAAATACATTACATGCACTATTATAATATAATCTATCAGTGCCCAGTTGTAAGAGTTAAAAGACAGTTTGAAAATCAAGCAGCAAAGATAACTTTGATCCCGGGGACCTTCTGTGCTGCCGCTCAGTGCCAGCAGTCGAATCACACCAAGTATCCAGGCAAATGCCGCTGGAAAAGCCTTGGAAAGCTCTAATAGGGTGATGAAAATGTGCGTGTAACTCGAAAGTTAACAGGAATAGCAGGCAGAAGTCCTGACTGCTTGTCATCGCTACCAAGTAGGAGGTGTTTGAAGGGACCGAGAAATGGATGGGAGCTTGTAAAGATAATCTGTAAACTCAGTCATCACCCTCTGTCAGCAGCCAGGAGGTCTCCAAACACCTTTGCTAGAAGTAATGAAAACCGAGTTATTTTTACCACTTATTCCAAAGCTTCAGGTAAGGACGCCGTGCGCTGCCAGCCCGGCTGTGACTCCCGAGCCGCTGTGAGGCAAACGCCGGCTGCTGCCTGCGGAGCCCGCGTTACCGCTGCGCGGGCAGAGACCTGCGGGGCGGTAGTTTGAGCCACGGCGGATGGAAACCTGCTTTATACCTGCTGCAGGTTATTTTATACTATATTATATATTGTGTTTATGTAGACACAGATTGATTTGATCAGTTTGTAAGGGTTTTAAACATTTACATTTAAGTTTGCCTAAAAAAAACCAACAATCAACCCCTCCCTCCCCCAAAAATAATTATGCTTATTATCTGGTAGTATGTACTTTAGTTTTTATTTCGCCTTATACATGGAAAACATTTTTTCCATCAGATCATGTATACCTTCATCCAAGAATATTCGTGTAGGATGGATACTTTTTCACAACACATGCTACTCAAAATGTTACCTGTCAGAGAACTGCTGCATGCCCATGAGAAAATGAGCTGGCAAACCTCTATATAAGCATTCAGCAAGCTTACATACGAAGCCAGGAAAAATCAGGTTGAGACAATGAGTAATGATATGACAGTGTGAAAGAAAGAAGCTTTTTCTAAACATGACAAACTTATTTGGAAAAGCTTGTTCACTTTATTACAGTAAAACATGATTGACATAAAGCAAATTTTCTCCCGATTTGTGATTTTTTTTTTTTTTTTTTCTTTTTCTCATTGATACAATGTCCTAAACAATGTGAAGACTTTTATCTACAGCTCTCAGTGAACTTTCTGGTTTTTCCTCCACGCGATTAAATCTTTTTGTTTCTGCACTCAAAACGAAAATCCAGGGGAGAGGAGAATGGCGTGGCCGAGGCTGCAGCTCACGCTCCGAAGTGCCACGTTTCAGAGCTGAACGCGGGATGGCGGGTTCACCAGGAGCTCGCCCGCAGCGCGGCACCCTGCCATCAGCGCTGCCTGCCGGGGTGCGCCGAGAGGGGGATCCCCGCTGCTGCTGCCCGGCTCTGCCGCGGCCGAGGAGCCCGAGAGCAGCAGTAAAGCCTCGCTCCTTGCATCGCGGTCCAGGCTCAGCATCCCCGCGAGGGACCTCGTCCTCGGCACAAGCACGCTCTCGCCGAGCGCTGGGCTGTTGCTGGCTTGGGGCAGCGCTGAGGACTCCCCTCTTATTACATTTTCAAGTATTTCCCTTCCGTATTGCCACTGAAGCTGTATAGTTAGACATTTTATTTACATGGATAGAATAAGCTAATTATGTTTACTTATACATTTCTAAACAATACATCCATTTTAACTGGATTATATAAGTAATTGGACAGCCACATGCTAAACAGAGAGAACAGCAGATGAAAACACTGGCTCTTCTACACAGAGTTCAACTACTATACAGAAGCATATGATAATATATAATAAGAGCAACTCATTACAAACCATTACTGCCAAGGAATTGTTTCCAATCTTCTAAGTAATTCTCTGTTTCATTACCAACTCTTCATAACTTTAATATTCCTGGTTTTGCAAGCAGTGTATTTTGGGATACGTTGATGACTGCATTTTTGCCCATTATCATACAACGGTCTCCTGATTTTCTTCAATCTCTTCATTAGGATTGTTCCCCCTACTTTGAGTTATTCCCTTTCCAATCTGTTTATGAAACAATTTGCTCAGTGTTTCATCATGAGAGCAAGTGTGCACTCACACGCACACCAGCTCTTTGGACTTCATTGTCACCTGTGGGCTTTTATCCTTGGCTTTCGCCACTTGCAAGAGCTTTTGCAGTTTCTGAGGCTTGTCTAAGGCACCATGATGTCACTGTCAGGACTCTGCTTGCCTCCTGGTGAAAACACCAAGACAGCAGTCCCTTACAGCCTATACCTTTCAAAAAATCCCGTTCTTTTACAATGCTTTATTCTTTCTTCCTAATTCAGAATAGAATAGTTCCAGCTGGAAGGGACCTACAAGGATCATCTAGTCCAACTGCTTGGCCACTTCAGGGCTGACCAAAAGATAAAGCATGTTATTAAGGGCGTTGTCCAAATGCCTCTTCAACACGGACAGGCTTGGGGCATTGACCACCTCTCTAGGAAGCCTGTTCGAGCTCCTCCAAAGTAGGAGCCATTGACCCATTTGTTTTCCACGCATCTGCAAAATGTTTTTTTTTTATAGAGCAAATAACTATGTTGTGAAAAATCAGCTGCATTTTTAGGTTGGGGCCAGGAGAAGGAAATGCCTTGTTTTGCCTCACTTTGCATGGACCAGTCTCCCAGACGGTTTGTTTTCTCTGCCTTTTAGTATGTGCATCATGAGATGCTTTAAAACACATTCCTGGCTTGAAGTCATGTCCTGAGAAAAGATATCCCTGTGTCTGTTTTAAAATCTCCTTCTGCCTGCTGCAGAGGTCTGGCAGGTGTAGCACTGCCTTTCCAGGGTGCTAAGTGTGCTGGTCAGTAACTGTAATAATTTGGTGATATATTAAAATGTCTTGTAAACCAATTTGCAGCAGGTGAATGATTGCTCTGCTTGAAAGACTTCAAATTTCATTTCTTATTTTTCAAAGCAGATACTTATTATAATACAGGTTATTAAACATCAAAGGTTTACCTTGTCTTGAGACAATTTAGCTTCTTTTAGAGGCTCATAAATGCTTTATTGTGCATGGTTCTGAATAAATATTTGATTCTATATGAGATCAGTATTCATCCACTGGAAGTTGTAGAGCTGCTGAGAGCATAGGTTTGCTTGCCAACCTCAGAGCCCATGTGAGTTTTGATGGAGCTGTCATCTACCTCTCCTCACCTCTTGTCACATAAGGGCCATCTTCCAAAGCGTCCTGTTCATCTGAATTATGTGTCAAGTACTACAGAATCAAAATCAGCTCATACTGCTTGCATCTGCCGGGGTGCCAGGTAAGAAATGCAGTTGCCTCAGAGACGGGGCGCGGGCAGTGCCGTCCCCAGGGACCCCTCACTGAGCGAAGGTCAGATCCCCCTCGGTGCCTGGGGGATGCTCGGGCGTCTGGGGTCAAGGCAGTGAACTCGGCTGCAGACTCTGGAGGTGTTTAAATGTGGCCACACTTCCACGTAAACAGTGAGGTCTCCAAACAGGAGATTTTCCCCATCCATCCCACCAACCGAACAGAGTGGGATTTCATTGCCGGGTGGAGGGCACTGATGCCCTCCTGTTCTGACTCCTCTCAGAGTCAGTCTCTGTCTCCAGGACCCCCAAGGCTGCACATCTGGAAGGCTGTCACCCAAACCCATCCAAAGCTTCCTGGGAATGGTGGCACCCCCATGGTGTGTGATGTGCTCTGGTGCCGTGGAGGTTGCTTTCTCCGGTCTTGTCCGAATCCCTGCAAACTGAGGACTCTCTTCTGCTTCGACTGCACGTGCCCTCCGTGCTTCTCTGTGTGCCAGCCTTCCCACGCGCCGACATAAGCATCACCTCCTGCAGAGGGCTGCCGCTGGTGCCCTCCTTCAGGTCTTCTGGCTAATTACATACCTACGCACTACAACGGCATCACCGGCTCAGCTAGTCCCCTCTTCTCCTCTGGATTTAGGGTACAGACAGCTTGGCTCTCATACCTTGGTTACAGCAAGGTATAAGACAGATGGTGAACGCTATTTGAGACTTTTGAAGGAGATTTTCACTCACGCACGTGTATGCACACACAGTTGTGCACAGTTCAGCTCACTACAGAAATCCATCACTTCTCCATCACACCACTCCTTGATTCAGAGCAGAGATGATGCAGATTTCCTGCTATAAGGGAGTGTTTTGCTTCTATTGCCTAAAAAACTCAGGTGAATGCAGGTCCCAGGAGAGGAAACATCCCTCAGGCCTCAGGTTCATCAATAAAAATTTAAATATTCCTCTTTCTGAGGATCACTACTCACAAATAAACATCAACAGAAAGACCCTGTAAGCATTACAGCTCCTCCGCCAGTAAGACGACTCCCATCCTTCTGGGCTGATTAGGTACTTTTTCATGGGTTTCAGGCTCAGCTATTGGCAAGGAAGCAAAGATGCAGAGTAAGTTGTTTTTCTTTATTGGAGGAACTCCCAATGTCTATTGTTTTCCAGTTTCTCCTTCAACACGTTGCAATGGGCTCAATCACAAGGAAAGGCTGAATGTGGCATGTTATGTAAAGCTACAAAGACAGCAAATTTTCCCCTCAGACAATAATTAAGGTAAGGATGAATCAAGAAACTCACTTTGTTTTAATTAATGATTTTCAAATTTATTTTATATAGCTCTTGATTTTCAGATGGATTTTTTAATGACTGGACTATTTGCTAGATATCATCTTCAGAAGAGACGTATATTAAAGCCTCCAGGAAAATGCCACGAGTTGTGTCTCAGAGTTATTGCATGTTCCTGGGGAAGAACTGAGGGAGAGGTTAGCAAGAGCCATTTCTTATTTGCGTAGGGGAATCTATCTTCCTTTGAAATGACCATGTCCATTTTCCCAGGGAAATTCTATTTCTTTAGTGTTAAAGAAATTTACTTGACAGCGTATATGATGTGAAAAGGCATCAGGGGAACGCTGCCTGGTTTCCTCTGCCTTCTCTCCCTTGCAAGAGCAGAATATTGTGTAGAATAAAATACTTGGGAAAGACAGTGACCAGGCGGAGGCGAGAGTGGCAACCCACTGATAACGACACGATTTGGGGATGTAAACAGGGAGATGAGTGAGAACAGGCACATGGCAACCCAGTGTGTTTCAGTCCCGCCGTGTTTTGCTATTTAAAAGGGAGTGGTCCAGTGGGATTGCATCAGACATGGAGAATATTTTAGTGACGGTATTAATTCCCTTTGCAGTTCCCACTGGTAATTTTTAGGCACATTAAATGTGGTAGCTGTTGTGCTGGAGTGCTGAGCCAGCTGGCAGATGTCACAGCAAGGATCTTACTGTCTGTCCTCCCCGAAAGGCCTGGGGAGATCCTGACATGGGGATAAAGGCAAAGCTTGTGCCCGTCTTCAGGAAAGACCAAAGTGGGAATCCAGGGAGCTGCAGGCAGGTCACACGCTGGAGATGTTTGCTGGGAGCAGCCAGGTCCCTTACAGGGAGACACCTCATGCCAACAAATGCCAGTGTGGATTGCCTTGCTATGCTTAATATATAGCAGAATTATAGCATAGTATATAGAAGCATAAATATAGCATCATAAATATAGCATAATATGTAGAAGTTCAGTAAGAAAAACAGGATGTCACACATGCTATATAAAGAGTTTTCCAAGGAGGCCTTGGATTGTCTCACAATACACTGACATGCAAATCTCAAGTAGGGACGTGGAGACCTTCGTCTCTGCCAGGCCAGAAAAACATTGCTGGTTGTCCTGGATGGGCGATAAACCAGGCTTGGGTTGGGAGGGCGGGACAGAAAAAGTTACAGGTAATCAGTGGGTTGTTCCTGCATGCTCTTGGGTAAAGAAAAAGGTACAGTTTAGTGTCAAAATGCAGACACAGCCGAGCTCCCATGTGGTCTCCTGGAGAGCTTTACCATGCACCAGCACTGAGAAAGTCAAACTGAAAAGCAGAGAAAGAAACTTGGCTAGTGCTGGTCGGAGCCATCACATTTTATTCCTCTCCAAGGATGTGTAACCTTAAAAACAGTAATGTCTTTCCTGCATGCCAAGGATCTACTTTCATTTTCACTGCTGCCTCCAGCATTACCAAATGTTTGGGGAGTAATTTTGTTCCAAATCCACCCTCATTGTTATTCAGACAATATATGCCCTCCCGTTCGCAAGGATTGTAATAACAAGAGCGGATGATAAGAAACCATTCTTCCGATAATGATTTAAACGGGAGTGTGTGGGATACCAGCCCTCTCTGCATCGTAATCCACCAATTGTTCTGGTACACGCAGTGCTTGCAGTCACCTGGCACCAGCTTCTCAAACTATTTTAAAAAACATGAAGGAAATTCACCCATTTTTTGTCAAGGTGTTTTTCTTGGGAATGATCAACACTCAGTAACTTCCTTCAGTTAAGGAAAAGTGTAACACATCCATGTCCAGCATCCTTCTCTGCAAATGGGAAGGTCCTTAAATATTAATTTGGTAGTTTTGATTTAACTTACAGGAAGAAATTACATGTGAGAAAGGAATTTAGTTCAAGAGAGGAAGTGTTCAGTTAATTGTCAACCAGCTTGAGTTGAGAAAGCTGGAGAGGTCTTGCCAGCATCATGTTGAGCATCCCCGCAAGAGTCCGTCACCAGCTGTGAGACTCCGGACGGGAGCTGGTGTCCCCAAGCGGGGGGCTGTGTGCGGGACCCCTCCTGCCCATGGGGTGGATGTGGATAAGGGGGTCCTTGTCCCAACTAGAACCTGCAGGGATGAGCGGGAAGAGCCCCTCACCTCTCCAGGAGGGTTTCCCTCCCGGCCCAGCGCGGTGCCCAGGCTCCTCTCTCGCATCCCCCGGGACGTGCACCCCAGCAGCAGGGCGTGCGGCATCCCCGGCGC
>NW_009232606.1:0-12414 GCF_000690835.1 Fulmarus glacialis
TAATGATTCTATGATTCTATGATTTTTAATGAATTTATAAAACACTCTTTACATGTACGAACAGTATTAGCTTTAATTCACAGGCCAGCCTGAACAGAAACAGTATATTTCATAGATTTCTGCAGCCTATTCATGTTTAGTTATTCAAGGAAAAGTTTTTTCCCATGTCCCTGGTGTTGTAAGAATTTGAATGAACTATTTGAAGCTTGAATTTCAGACATTTCCACATACAAGGCTCCTGGACCGTTGAGACACACACATGCTGTACTGAGTCTTTCTGCACACAATAGTCCTCATACAAGCAGGAAAATCAACTTAAAGCGCCCCAAACACCTCCTGATAAAAAAACTCTCCTCCTCACCCCAAGATGCAATGGAATGAAACTTCTTTGCTTCTTTCCTACTTTGCCAATGTCTATCTTTTTAATAGGAGCTGCATTTATGGCCAAATAATCCCGTTTCTTTTTTTTCTTAGCTCACACTTCAGTGCCTGCAATACCTCATAAACAGGACATGAGATGAGACTGTTTTAATTAGCTGTGTCATAAAAAGAAATAATTATGGTGTCTTGAGAAATAAACAAATAAATAAATATGTACATATTGCTATATCAAAAAGAAGGGCTCTGCATCACCAGCTTTATTATTGTTTAATAACATAAAAAATTCAATGTGGAAAGTCCTCCCTCAATGTGCAGAAGTAACCTCTAATAACTGGAAATCGTTTAATGATCTTTTAGCTGCACAGTGTAGAGAAAAAGGAGGCTTCTGGGGATATACCTCAATATTTCTACATGTTCAAGGTTGCCAAAATGAAAGATCTCTGTCATGCTGGAACACCTTTCATAAGTTAAGAAGAGTGATTGAAATTGTTTATTGATGATTCTGAAGATAAAATTATGATATATCTATGGCACACCCTGTTATTTTGTGCTGTATATAAGCTGGTAGTTAGCGGAGGGCACATATTCGTTTTCATTTCCTGTTAATTTGGAGTCAATGGTATCTACCAACATTAATATTAGCACAGAATCTACAAATGATGATAAATAGTCAAAAGCTCAAAATGTTTGATTTTTTTATATTCTGAAATTAGCACTGCATCACCTTTCTTATCTTGAAAATAATCAAGCAGATGGTAACAAAGTTGTAATGCATAACAACAGATTTTGTTATTTCCACAGCACAAAGCATCAACAGTAAAGAAAACCATGTCCAGCCTTTATTAATAATTTTCCTCAGATGAAGGAGAGCTAATAGGTTGTTGGCAGCATAGATACTTCTTTTGTCCTAGCAAGATTTGCCATTTTACTGGTAAGTGAAGCCTGAGAAAGAAGTCCTTCATTTGTTATCACAATCACAAAATCTATGTTAAAGATTACTGAAAATGCTGTGATACACTTCTGTTTCTGCAGCAGTTACCTTGTCATTTTCTGTATTTTTATTTTCCTTACACGAAAGTTTCAAGAGTTCTTCTCTTACAAGTTCCATTATAATTATATTAAAATAATTGTATAAAAAATAATTTATAATTATATTCTATAAAATTCTAATGCCATAATTTTAGCATTTGCACTTGTTCCATTTGCATACTGACTTATATCTGATTACCCACCTCAAGCAACTGAGAACCTACTTCCATATAAACTCCAGCAAGACTTATGGAAATTACTGTTATATTTAGTGATCCATGGGAGAGCTGCTCATTTGGGAAAACAGAAAGCTTCCTTCTTTTTAGGGGCTTATTTTGACTTGCTGCAGTCACTCACATGGTCACAATCCACGTGGGACACAGAAATCGCACCCTGACTGAGTCACCGCTCTTGGCCACCCTGCTTGCCCTCTAGTCCCAGGCACACCGGGCCAGTGGACCACAGAGACCTGACCTGGTCAGCCAGTACTTAACCATCATATATTTATGGATTAAAAAAATCCTTATATTGAGAAAAGCTTGCCTACATAGTGTTATCTCAGCTGTAGACTATCTAAACACACATTTCAAACAAGTCATTATATCTCCATGGAAATGGGAATAATTTCTGGAAACTGCCCTCTGAGTAATGCAGCAGCCCCTTGGTTCTCAAGATGCTGTGTAGATGTGGTTTCTCAGTATTTGAGACTAAGTATGCTAAGCTTGATCCCAAAGTTTTGGGAAATGAGGTGGCTTTCAAGGAAGATTACTGCAGTCCAGCTCCGGAGCCCTCCTCACCAGCCAAGGATGGAGATTTTTGGAGTGCCAGGCTCTAACATTCAGGTCCCGTCAGAGAGAGATGACCTTGAACAATGTCTCAAAGCCCTGTCCTACCCATTAGACTCGCTAAATCCTTGCAATAAAATGTCAGAGTGTCCAGGTAGGCTGAACATTTGCTGTTTTGTCTCTATGGATCTGTCCGGAAGATTTTTCTTGTACGCCTTTCCCCTGCTTGATTGACAAGTGCAGAAGCGAAGGCTGGAGATAATAATGTCTGACAGGCAAAGTCTTGAACACAACACCATATCTATGATTTTTTAGTGCGAGTGCACAAGGAGCGCCGTCTTCAGCAACACAAAAGAACCTCCTTTTCCCCCTAACTTTATGATTAGTTTCTGTTAAAAGGCAAGGTTCCTTCAGGCTGAATTCCACACTGAGAGCAAGGTTTAATCAACGGTGGGACTGCTTACTCTCCAGGATTTGACTGATTGATACGGCCTTCCTATCACTCATGTAACAAATGAAATAAGGGTCATCTCCTGTAAGAAGGAATAAACAATCAGCTCAAGGAACAAATCAAAACCCTCAGGGATCAGCCTTCAAAATAAGGGACAAGAAGCCAGCATATTCAAGCAATGTGGCTATTGCTTGAACAGTGCATGGTGGTTCCTGTGAGAAGGACTGTCCTGCGTGTCCTGCTCCCCTCTCTCCCAGTTGGGGCAGGCAGTTTTTGGAGTACTAGTAAGAGACACGAGTTCAGGGCTAACTTCTTCCCAGGCACCATATGGGCATTGCTGGAGAGGTCCGTAGGTGACCTGGCCACCTGCAGTGTGGGTGCAAAAGGGCTGCCCTCAAGGACAGTCCAGCACAGCCATGTATCTGCAGCCTTCCTGCTACCCCAACTCCCTCTGGTTCCTGCCTTCAAGAGCACGAAAACATATGGTGTTACCTGGACTGACCTACAGGCCCAGAAAATTCGAAAGAAGCAGCCTTCACAGGTTTTTTCCAGCTAAGAAAAGCAGTAGGAGAGAAGCGTGGCTGCAGCAGCCCAGCTTGACCACTCATCTAACTAGTGTGGGTAGTAACACGTATAAAGAAGACCCTGGCAGACAGGGTGCACTAGTTTGCTAGGCAAGCTGGGTACTTGTCTGGGCAGCCAGCTTGTCATGAAATTTGTCTTACTGGTCACTAATGGCACAGCAAGATGACACTAAGTCAAGCTGGTTCAAGGAGCCACACCCGTAAATGCCAGTCTCCGTCAGGTGAATTACCCACTTAGTCGGACATCCAGCTCACGATCCCAACCTGACATATGTCTGTGTCATGCACAATGAGAAAACACCAGGAGAGAAAGCAGCTTCCTACTGTCAGGACAAAAGCTGAAACATGAAAGCCAAAGATCTAATGATCTCATTTGATGTGTTTTCAGATGAATTTCTTATTGTCTGATTGCTATTGAAAAGTATGATTCCAAGAGTTGTTTTGTCCCACATCTTGCCGCAGTGAGCTCCTATAGCTTATAGTGTGTTGTGACAAAACAAAACATTTCTGCTTTTTCATTTCTCAGTGCAGTTACTTCTTGCTCTGGCTGCTTTGTGCTAGGAGAGGGGATGACTCTGATGACCCATTTCATCTTCTCCAGAGCATTCATTGCTCTGCATCCTGGTACATGTCTACAGCAGTCTCCTCTTTGAACTGCTCTGCCCCACTCTTTGCCTGCTTGTCAACTTTCTAATGAACTTGGTTGCTTTCTCTGGACTTTTCTCCTACTATCTTATCTGTGAATCTGGAATCAGGAAGTCTCTGGATTCTTGTTTTGGCCAGTTTGGGGACAGTGGCAACGGTTCACAGATGGCCCAGAAACCCTGGACAGCACAGAAAGAAGATATGGAAGGGAGAGCAAATGTGTTCAGGTTCACAGAGGGGCTGTGAATTATGCTCAACATTTAATAAATGTAGCAGCTTATCAGAAAGGTCCAACTCATTTTCCTAACAGCCTTTCTCCCTGCCTCGCCGGAATAGATTCCATGTTTCCATCACGGCTCTGTTTATGCTGGGTTATGTTCCAGGCAATAAATTGAATGCCTCCCCGTCCACCCCAGCCACCTGAGCTGCTGCTCGTTTCTGTTCTCAGAGAGATTAGGCTGTAAGAAGAAATATACCTTGCAGTTTTTTCCTTGTGTAAAATTGCTTTTATGCTGAATGCAATACATTACCGGATAGAAAAGCTCCTGCAAGAGCATGACTCTCTTGACACGTTACCACAGAAGGAGGTAAGGAGAGAAAAACGAGCTCTGTAGCCTCTTCAGATTACAAATAGGCACTATCCCTAGTGGAGTCACTAGGGATAACAAATGACTGCCCCAAGGGTTTCAGGCAGGGGTCTCCAGGCCTGGAAATATCTGTGGGGATGGCACCTTTTTGCTCCCCACCTTTTCCTCAGGTAAAAAGAACTTGCTTCTACTCTCTGGATTCAGACAGTGCAAACTTTGCCCTTTAGTTTCTCCCCACTCAGCGTTACCTGGACCACATTTTCCCACTTGCCAGGACTCATCATGCCCCAATGAATACTTGATCACTCAAGAGGGTCCCCAGTTGCCCTGAGATAGAAGTATAGACCGCGTGAGTTATGTCCAAGGGCACAGGATTGGCACAAATCAGTGTCCAGACTGGAAAAAGCTGAATGGACAACTTTCCCTGGCCTTACCCGATGGTGGTGTCACTGTGTCAGTTCACAGTTGACTTGAATGAACATGCAAGTTATGCGTGAACATGCCAGAACAAGACATGCAGGAGATGAACAGCTGTAGGGACAGAGTTATTGGTGTCTGTGTCTTCTTCCATTACTTTTCGGAGTAAACTTATGCAGGGATCAATGAGGATGCTCAACTACATGGTAAGATATTCACTGGGGGATTTGTTCCTCCTAATTTTTAATGCCTCTGTCTGATCACATATCTGTGGGCTCCCTTTACAGTATCTGGAGAGAAAATGTCACTTTTCAGGTGCTGTTTTCTGACCTATTTTAGACTTTAGGACAAGATTAATGGTAGCTTGGGCTCTGCTGCTTATACTGATGAGAGGTCCAGTGACTGCAGAGGGACACATATGTAGCCAGATGAATCCCACCCCCCAGTAATAGCGGGATGCAGGGGACATTGCACACTGACAAATAGCTAGACAGACGGTTAGATTTTCACCATTTTCTCAGAGTTATTACTTCATATTTTCAGCAGACAGCATAGGTTACACCTGCTTCACATCGGAGTGTGTTGTTTACAGCCATAATGGATTAAATTTTAGCTCCAAATCTGTTGTATAAGAGCTACATCATGGCAACAGCCAGGAAATATTACAGAGCCATCAGCTGCACTGTGACCATGGCTGAAATTCAGCCACCCTTGGGGTACAACTATTTGACACTGTACAAAACTGTGTTGTGGGAAGCAAATTAAGAAATAATTATTCCTTAATAATGTCTTCAGTTCAGGCTTTAGAGGAATTTAGGTGAGCTCGGTGTAATTACCTTCACTGGAATTTGACCAGAACTTTCTTTCGGGGCAAGAAAGCTAATTTGTACAGAAAGCAAGACATTAGTTTTATGTTTCATTCCAAATGAAATAGTTGAGATCACATCTCTGTCATTGCCAGGAGAAACAGGAGAGGATTTTGCTCCCAGTATTGAAATCAGTCCAGACTGCGAGCACCAAGGGGGGCAGTTCTGCAGAGTCGTGGACATGAACATCCAGCAAACATCGCAGCTCGGGGAGCTGACAGCCAAACGGCACCATCTCTGCATGGGCTAGTAGGGCTGGCGAGAAGCATGTGCAGATGGAGGTACTCTCCAGTGCTCACAACAGGAGCAGGAGGGGCAGCTCCACACTTGGTGGATGGAAGGGCTATAATGAAAATAAATGGTGATGAGGGTCCTCAAACACTGGGACAGGCACACAGAGGGGCTGTGGGATCTCCATCGTTAGAGGTACTCAGACAACAACAGCACAAAGCCCTGAGCAACCTGACGTTGGCCCTGGTTTGACCAGAGGTTTAACCAGAGACTCGCAGAGGTCTCTTCTGACCTCAGATCCTACCTCCTGCTCTGAGGTAGGATCTGAGAAGAGCCATGAACTCTCCCCAGCTGGAGGATCAGACCAAATATCATCAATAGGGCAAAAAGGACCCTGCAGCCATAAGGGCAGGGGATGCACCACCCAGGGAAATGGCAGAGGTGGTTAACCCAGAGGAGCTGCGAAGCCATGCATGTGGTGGCAGGCGTCCACTCACTCACCGACAGGGTAGGGAGGAACAAGATGAAAAGTTCACTGGCTCAGAGCAGCCAGGAATATCAGAGACCGTTCAAAGATAACGATTTCACTTTCTGTTAGGATGGGTAGCTCAGCTGCTGTTTGTCTTTTCCCTGAGATATCCTTCTGACAGCACAGGCCCCTGACAACTGTTGCAAAAAAGAACAAATGTCTAAAACTATTTCGGTTGCAATTTAATCATTTCTCGCTGGAAGGCTGCCAGCATCCTTGGATTGTGTGTGGTCTAAAGATATGGTCCTTTCTTGTCATGGTTTAACCCCAGCTGGCATCTAAACACCATGCAGCGGCTCGCTCACCGCCCCTCTGGTAGGATGGGGGAAGGCCCAAGTAGGAAAACTTGTGGGTTGAGATAAAAATGGTTTAATAATGGAAATAAAACAAAGTAGAACAGTAATAATAACAATGATAACAACAACAATAACAGAATATACAAAGCAGGCGATACACAATGCAACAGTTTACGACCCGCCGACAGCGTGTTGCGAATGGGGAGACCCCCCCTCCCCTCCTGGTTTTTATACTGAGCATGATGTCACATGGTATAGAATACCCCATTGGCCAGCTGGGTCAACTGCCTTGGCTATGCTCCCCCCCAACCCCCCAGCTTGCCCTGCACATGGCAGAGCATGGGGGCCTGAAAAGTCCCAGGTGCAAGCACCACCCAGCAGCAATCAAGGCATCAATGGGCCATCAACGCTCCTCTCATACCAAACCCAAAACACAGCACCCTTACACCCTGCTACTGGGAAGAAAGTTAACTCTCTCCCAGCCAGAACCAGGACACTTCTTTAGTGCCTGTCATCTTCCAGCAGGCTTTGAGCATGGATAATAGACAATGCCCATGTTTATTAGTGTCTCTCAGGCCTTTTTCACCAAGGGCCAGAGTCCAGGGAATTATGTCTGTAATTGCTGAAAACCATCAATGTCAAAAAAAAGAACATATCTTGTTTTAATCAAGTCCGCGTTACAATTGTGGCAGGAGTCCTAACAACCTAACACCAGCTCAGTGCCACTGTGTGGCTTGCACGGTTCAAGATCCTAAGGAGACACAGTTTTCTTCTGTCGCATTGCCCAATTGTCCCAACTCTATAGACAGGGAGTACAACTGAGCTATCTTCCAGCACAATTGCACAATACTTTGCATCAGCAAGTAAATCCAATGCTCAGTGCATTTGTTTGCTCTAAAGGCCATTGTGTGATTTACAGAGCTCAGCTTGTCCAAGCATGCCACCCACTCCACATGTGTAAAGCTACAGCTGCATTTAGGTACACAAATGGGACATCGGCTGACAGCAGAGCTGCATCACTTCAGAACTCTGGCCAGAAGAGCTTGGGATCGGATCTGTAGTCATGCAGCCCTGCCTTTTTAACACATGCAAAAGAGCTTCATTTTATACAGTAAAGTGAGTGTACGCACTAATGCTAACTGACTTCTCTAATGAAGTGCTACCAGTGTTGCCAGGTTTGTGTTTGCTGGACACTTGTGCTCTCACTTCCCCACCGATCACTGAGAACCTCATTGCTGCATCAATAGGAAAAGGGCGAAGAGCATAGGGAGAGAATGGCTGTACAAGGTCATATGAAGACCATTTGCCCTAACATCCTGCCTCGTAACAGCAACCACCCAGACTGGGAGGAGATCCATATCCTGCTGCTGGTCCTGCCCTCTGCAGCCTCCCATAAGCTGTTTTGAGAAAAAAAAAGCAAATGCTTTTTTTTTCCTTTTTTCCCTTCTTGCCTCTCTTATAAAGCATAATGGAAGAAGCACCTGACCCTGTTTATCTCATTTGTAAGGCAGCTATCTCCTCTATTTCCTCCAAGGTCCAACCCCTTTTTCCTATCCTACCCCACCCTTTTTCACTTGTGGTTTCAGGCTTTGTCCCCTCCCCATTTGAGGACTCACTAAATTATGAGACTGTCTGCATTTAGCTGGTTCCTATATGACCAGGATGAATGAGGAGGGTTGCAGTGACTGTGGGACCTGCTTCCTCTCTCTTCTCTGTACATGTCTCCAAGCAGAGTGCTCTTGAGCGTGTCCAGAAGCTCCCTTGATGCTTTCCAAGAGAGCTTCCCTACCAAGCTGTCTATCTCTGGTGTTCCCCTTGACTATCTCTGAGCCTGTCACCTTCACACCCTTTTCCTGTTTTTCATATTTCTTATAGTCACCCCTACTTCCTTCTGAAATCTCCTGAACTATCCAGTTGCTCCTCATACAGAAATCCTTCCATGACCTTGTTCACCCCGTTGTGCTTTTCTCTACCTTTTTCAGCTGTCCTGTATCTCCTGTTTCAGATGGGAGGGACCACAACTGCACACAGTATTTGGGTAGTGGTTTATCATGGGTTTACTGGTATCACATACATATTTTTATTTATCTGTCCTCTCTTGTCCTGTTAATTCTATAATTCGATTTGCTTTTTTGTGTACTGAGCTGATGTATTCATGGAAGTAGCTGTTATAATCTCACTACCTCGCTCCTGAACAACAGTAATCAGTTTGGAGCCCGTCACTGGAGATGTGTAATTAGTATTTTCCCCCATGCACTTGACTTTACATTTATTTACATTAAACTTCACCTTCCATTTTATCATGTTGCGCTTCTATAATTCTTTCTTCTTGGTCCTCTGAACGGTGCCTCAGCAGCAAACCGCTCCCTAAGCACTCGTGCTCTTCTTCAGATTGTTTATGAGAAAGCTGAGCAGCACAGGCGCTGGCACAGACACCCAGGCAGTTCCCTGCCAGCCTCCCTCCACTGTGACGCTGCCCGTTTACTCCTAACCCCTTTCCTTTCTTTCAACCACATATTCATCTACATGAGGACCTTCACCTTTCTTCCTATGGCAATGTAATTTCTCTAAAAGCCTCTTGTGAGGGACCTTACTGTGTGCTCTTCAGACTATGAGTAGATTGTATCAACCAGGTCTCCTCTGGGATGTGACTGTGGATTCCTTCGGTGGTGTTCAGTAGTGGTTTGACTTCCCCTGAGAAAAGCTGCACTGACTAAAACATTATCCTTAGCCACTTCCCTACAAATGCCTGAAGGTTCTGGTCTTTTAGACTTGTTGTTAGTTAAACCAGAAACCCTGAAAAAAATTCCCTAATCCCGTGGTGGTTTTAAACCAGAGGTTGCCTATAACAGCTATTTTGTCCTTGAGTTCCCTTAGGACTCGTGTCTGAACGCTGTCTGATTCTGGGGAGGGTTCCTGCCATTTTATCATTTTGTTCTATAGCTTTCCTGCTTGCACTTCAGTTTAAGCTACATCCTCTGATAAATAGATCCAGCTGAGGGGCTTATTTATTCTAAGACAACACCAGGGTCTCTTCAAATCCTCCTTGCCCTTTGCAGTTGATTAGCAGAGTGCATCCTACTGCCGGTATCAAAATGCAGGGCCAGACCTCCTGTGCCAGGCTCCAGTAGAAACACTTTCTGTCCGTACAACTTTGATGCAGTAAAATCAGAGGTTCAGGGCCTGAAAATTACACTGACTCAGGGTTCAGGTCTTGCAACACCCTGCGCTAGGAATCTGTCGGAATAGCACAGCCAGGCTGTGAAAGAGCCCATGAAACCTTTATGGTGCTGTATCTTATGATTCACCAGTACCAGATGCGAATACTTTAGCCTAGGAAAAAACTCAGCATCCATTTTCTTCCCTTTGCCTCTTAGTCCTGTTAGATTAAGAGATGCCAGGCTGATAAATTACCATTGTATTAATTTAATATTATGTGGAGATTCATAAATACCTGACTACCACTATGGAGTCCATGTATCTCTCTGATGAATGGAGAGTTTCTGCTCCAAAAAACTTGCCGTCAAATCATATGCTTTGAGAATGCAAATGAGCACTAATTAGCAGGCAGCAGGCTGGCTATGGTCAGTGGTTTTGTGACTGTCACAGCACAGGTGGCTTTGGAGGAGGGATATGAAGGGTTCATAATATCTTCTGGGAGTGGCTGATGCGGATTTAATAATACATAGTGGAAGAAGAGTTAATTCATGAAGTAGTTAAAGAACAACTGTAAACAGGCCAAGCCACAGGGAATTAAAGAATGGGTTAAGAAAATGAGTGATGGAGAGGGAAATGCTCAAAGATGCACTAGTGCTGCAGTGACTGAAAACTGGGAGCTCGCAGAGCTTGTGGGGCTGAGATTGTGGAACTGGCTAAAGCCAGTGGCCTCCTGGTGACAGAGTGTTTCATGGGCACATCCCTCACTGGGTTATGAGATGATAGATGAAGGCATGGCGGGGTGGACAAACATGGCTGGGCAAAGACCGAGCAAGAAGAAAGAGCACAGGTCAAAGGCTCAGCACCATCAGAGGCAACAGGAAACTGCAGCAGCAATGGAAGGAGTAAGGAGAAGATGTAATTTTCCAGTTACACCACCCAGAAGCCAGCAGGGCGAGTTTCAGCCTGTGTTGTTGGTGAATATATCTGAGTACAGGGAAGCGGCCTTACTGTATCTGTCTTTCTCATGCAACATTTGCACCACCCCCTAAGCTCGCAGCATGCCAGCCAAGTACAGGAGGGAGTGTTCAATATTTTGGATGAGTTAACTCCTCTTGCCTTATGCATACATCATGCTCACCTCAAGTTTTCTTATCTTTCTACTCCTTGGGTCTACCTCTTTCAGCCTCTGCTGCCCAGTCAGGAGCATGTCAGGAGACTCAGGATAAGCAAATGCAACTGCAATGTCAGAGTTAAGGACGGTAATACATTCCTCTTGTGTTAGCTTGTTTGCTGCCTTCTTTTATTAATTAACTTTACTAACTCAGAGACCTCCTGGGAGAAGCCAAAAGCAATTGGACCGTTTCATTTGCTTTCTAGGAACTGCTTACTAATGCTAAAAAAACCCCAAATCTTCTAAAACTGTGGATCAGAACAGAAGTTTCCTTGACAGAAATAGCTGAATTGCAATAGCCCCTGTGTTCAAATCTGCATGACTGTCTCACCATGGGGTCTTGCCTCAGCAAGTGACAAAGCCTTTTGGAGTTACGGCGGAGACAAGCAGAACTGTGCCTTGCTAAAGGAGACATTGATCTGCCCTTTAGCAGCACTGAATGATGCTCTAAATAATTTGTCTCTTTCATTTTCCTCCCATTTCACATGTGAATTCAAATTCCCTCTTATCTCATAAGAAGATGAGGTGACCTGGATGTCCTATTCCACGCACAACAGTCCCTGGCCCTGCCCTGGGGCCAGTGCAGGCACCTTATGCCACCAGATATGACCCAGCCTGCCCAACTCAGAGGGAGGTAGTTCTGCTGAAAGGGTAAGATCTCCTTAACCTTTGCCTTCTGGGAGCTGAAGAGGTCCCTTCATGGTGATGTTTCTGGAGTGGGTTAGCCAAGGTGGTGTTAGAGCCAAAAGATTTTGTGCATATTAGAACTAGTCCCTTGAGAGCTGGGTTTTGTTCCCACATCTCTCACTTTGTCTTCTAGATCTAAACACTTGTGGAGCCCTTAATACAATTCAATTAATCCACGAGACTTTTGCCCCTTCCTCCCAGACTACAGAGAGATCCTTTGCGGTTTCAGCCCTTGCAAGTTTGGGGTACCCTCTGAGGCTCGAGGTCAGAATTGCTCCTCCAGACAACAGTCATAGAATCATAGAATCATAGCATAGTTGGGGTTGGAAGGGACCTTTAAAGGTCATATAGTCCAACCCCTCTGCCGTGGGCAGGGACATCTTCAACTAGATCAGGTTGCTCAGAGCCCCGTCCAACCTGACCTTGAATGTTTCCAGGGATGGGGCATCTACCACCTCTCTGGGGAATTTGTTCCAGTGTTTCACCACCCTCATTGTAAAACATTTCTTCCTTATATCTAGTCTAAATCTCCCCTCTTTTACTTTAAAACCATTACCCCTTGTCCTGTCACAACAGGCCCTGCTAAAAAGACTGTC
>NW_009232607.1:0-10867 GCF_000690835.1 Fulmarus glacialis
GAGATTCTCCTTGGCTCTCCTTTTGTCAGCACTGGGCTGACATACAGGAGGCGGTAGGATGCTGGTCAGTAGTCGATTCAAAGGGAGAAGGAAGGGCAGGAGGCAGGAAAAGGGTCCGTGGGGTGGGGGGGACTGTTGCAGTGATAGCAGGACAGGCTGAGATGTGCGTGTGAAATACATGTTGCATGAAGCTATTACTTTCTCACACCGTAAAGCTTTGCTGCGCTTTGAGCATGCTGTAGAACAGCTGTAGTTTAACTGAGAATGAGCCTGGTAGTAGAGGGCATAAGCTGGTTTCCCAGAGCTGAAGCCTTTGACAGTGCTGGCTGTTCTACGTAGAACGTAGCTAGTTTAAAAGTACTTGACAAATAAAACATCTGTGAAGAAACCAAGTTTTGGAGGGATGTGAAATTAGGTCAGCTATAGCAAATAAACGGGGTGAGGGAAGAAAGGAATGGATGGAAAAAATTGTTTTGCTATTTGTGAAATGAAAGGGGTGACCTCCTTGCAGTTTACAGCTGCCTCAAGGCGGGCAGTGGAGGGGGAGGCGCTGGTCTCTCTCTGGTGACCAGTGATAGGACCTGAGGAAATGGAATGAACCTGTGTCAGGGGAAGTTCAGATTGGACTTTAGGAAAAGGTTCTTCACTGAGAGGGTGGTTGATCACCAGAACAGGCTCCCCAGGGAAGTGGTCACGGCATCAAGCCTGTCAAGGATCAAGGAGCATCTGGATGACGCTTTTAGTCATATGGTTTAGCTTTAGGTAGTGCTGAGAGGAGCAGGGAGTTGGGCTCCATGATCCTTATGGGTCCCTTCCAACTTGAGATATTCTATGATTCTATGAAAGGTTTTGTTTCCAAATTTATTAACTGAGCCACCAGAAATTACTTGTTTTGAAATTTTTTATCTGACTTAAATGTTTAAAAAGAAAATTTAAAAAGCTTTTGGAAAATGTGTACTATAAGCCAGTGTGTATCAAAACATTTTTGTTTGGTAAGAAAAGAAGTTTGCAGATTGACTGAAAACAATTTTCCTTTCCTCAAAAGAAAAGGAAAAATATTTTGTCTGTCCTATAGCCCTTAGTTAAGGGGTGTAATTATGGGCATTTTATACTGCTTTCTGCTTTTTGTGTTGTAGATCAGTGGTCTCCAAACTTTTTTGGTTGTGCACCCCATCAGTAGAATATTTTGAACAATATATGTTCACCCGATTATGTGTATTTATTTATAAATTATATGCATGTGCTACCATACTCAAGTATTATGTACATTATAAAACATGCACAAAAATAGAAATTAAAAAAGGATGAGATAAGGATGAAGTAAACAGTATTTTAATTTTTTAATTTTATTAATGGTGCAAAAATATTTTCTTCCTGCACCGCAATGGATTGCCTTGAGCACACCCCACTTTGGAGACCACCGATCCAGATAATCCATTTAAAGATTCTCAAAATGCACAGGTATGTGGAAGCTAGTGGCACCTTACTGCTGCAGAGTTTTCTGTTCTGCCAGGTTTGATTCTTCTGTTGAATTACCAGCCAAGCAATCACATTCAGATATTTGCTGAAGACGATGTTGAAAAGAGGAAGAAAAATCTCCGAATGTGAGAAAACGTGGATGAGTGGAAGGGAGTTAGGACTGAGTATAGGAAACCTGACTCTGTGATGCAGACAAAACTGCCAGTGAAACTGTCATGAAACAAGGAAACAGTCTTGAAACAAGGCTGTATAGCTGGAGAGGAAGCTGTGCTATCTTGTAATAACTGAGTCAGATCCTGTTAGTTGCCAAGGAGTAATACTGAAGACCAAATGAAATAAGTCAGTGTATTATGCATGGCCTATGTGACGTGCTGCTTTGCAGGGGCTACTTACTTCGCTAAACTGTGCTCCTATGTCATGCTTAAAGGTTTAGCATCTGGAATAGTTATGTTGTTATGTCATGTCAAGACATCAGACGTAGCTGTGCTTTCTTTGGTGCTGTTTGTGAGCTGTGTGGGGACAGAACATTTTGCATGTCCTGTGGGGAGTGTGAAACCTGATGCTTATCACCACAGCTATAAAATGAGAGAACACTAATTTCATATTCAGGCCCTCTCACTGCACAGACACAAGCAAATAGCAGCCCCCCCCCCAGGCTGGCTTCTCGATCACGTTCTTTAGTCTTGTCATCAAGCTGGCATAAGTCAGCCGTAGGTAAAGCAGTAAACCTGCTTGGATTTTAAGGATACAAATCATAAAAATACTTCAGGCCTATTCAGGAACCTTGTGAGAACCAGACTAGGGACATCTTTCTTTTTCTCATCATCAACAGAGATGAGAGCCATGTGTCCCCACATGCTGCTCTCCTAGATTGTCTCCTGGCATCTTACCCTAGGTTGGAGTGATGCTGAGCTAGAGATTAGTGGAAAGGAGGGGTAGTGCTATCAAAATAGGAGCAAAGACTGAGTGACACAGTGCCTTGGCACATCCAGTTGGTTCCCCTTATACTGTTGCTCTATGTGCACCAAGACGGAAACTCTGATCTAAGTGGGCCTTGTCTATGCTTTATTGGAAAACAGCCTGGTTAGAGGTTGGTACATGTTGCATGCAGTGAGTTAGGTTGGGCACGTAGTCTTGAACTTGCTGGATTCTAACTTCCTGCACTGTAACTTCCCTTTGCCTTCAGTTTCTTTGCTCGTCAAATAAGAACTCTATTTGCAATCCTCAAAAGAGAAAACTCCAAAAGCACCTGGCATTATTGTGTGGAAAAAATAGCAGCAGCATCACATGCATGTGTGGTGCACAGCTGATACTAAGATTATAGACCTGAACCTTTGCATAAAAGTGGTGTCTTAGTGCCTAGTTACGTGATCCGAAGTCATGGAGTCAGAACAGCCTCAGAGGTTACCAGCTGCTTTGCAGGCAGCTGGCAGCAAGTGATAAATATTTTTAACCTGCTCCAGTTGCAGAGGAACGTGGCTAACAATAAACAGATAATTTGGGTAAAACGGCTAGTGACTATCAGGTACCACGGGTCGCGTAGCTGCTGTAATTGGATTGTTTTGGATTGTGTGACAACGTCTTAATTCATGTCGTGGTTTCAGCTGGGATAGAGTTAAATTTCTTGCTAGTACTGTGTTTTGGATTCAGTATGAGAAGAGTGTTGATAACACACTGATGTTTTCAGTTGTTGCTAAGTACCCTGCTAGTCAAGGACATGCAGCTTAAAAAAACAAAACAAGCTTTGGGAGGGAGCACAGCCAGAACAGCTAGCCCAGCTGGCCAATGGGGTATTCCATACCGTGTGACGTGATGCTCAGTATATGAATGGGAGGCGTGTTTCAGGAAGTAGCGATCGCTGCTTGGTTATCAGTCAGCATGGGTGGTGAGCAATTGCATTGTACATCACTCATTTTGTATATTCTATCATTTTTTTGTTCCCCTTTTCTGTTCTATTAAATTGTCTTTATCTCAACCCACAAGTTTTTCTCACTCTTACCCTTCCAATTCTCTCCCCATCCCACTGGGGGGAGAGGGGGATGGGGTGAGCAAGCGGCTGCATGGTATTTCGCTGCCTGCCAGGTTAAACCACGACAGTCCTTTTTGGCGCCCAACGTGGGACTTGATGGGTTGAGATAATGACACATCTGACCCGAACACGTTAAAACAAATTTGTTATAACCATTCGTTATATCAGTTTAGTAGTTGCTGGTCACAATGTTGGTTTATTTGCTCTCAGAGTTGTTGGATCTGTTCTTGAAGTTTTGGTATGTAGCCCCTTACTGGCTGTCTATACTGCTGATTATCAGTATTTATGTGGGGTTTATCATCTCTGGGAAATGGATTAAGGTCATTGCTTTGCTATACTGTGTGACACTGGTTTATGTTATGATAAAATTATTATGTTATGATAAAATTATTAGTATTTGGCTGCCTGCCAGGTTAAACCACAACAATTCATCTTCACACTTTATTAGTATTTAAAGCCTGCAGTATTCTTGTATAACTAGTTCAATTTCTAGAAGAGAAGACATAATAATTATCTGTGTGCTTTTCTTTTTCTTTTGCTTCAGATCTTAAATCATAAGCAAATAATTGCTTTGTGGACCAAAAAACAGTGGAAGAGAAGCAGCAGAATTCAACAGTGAAGGAACTGCTATCTTTTCTCTTGGAGGTTTTCCACCAGCACTGAAGTCATCCATAAAGAAGTGCTTCGAAGACTAGCTGAGCTGTTTCCAGTGCCTATTTTTCTTTTCTCAGAAGGGACAGCCTCCTTTTCTAGTGTCACTGCATGAAGATAAATAGGACAAAATCTTTTGTATTGTTTTGTATCTGGTTTTAACAAACAGTGCTTTACTAACACAAAATGTAAGAGCTAAGGCCTTTTTTATAATTAGTATTTAGAGATTAACAAAGTCATATCTATTTGCAAGAACGTGGATAAATCAAAAACTGATCAGCTTTTGGATCAGTACCTTTTTACAGTCAGAAGAAAGACGGTTCATCCTCAGCAGTTCCAGATGCACGGAAGTTTGCATTTGCTAGTCTCAGTTCTCCTGCAGGAACTCAATGCTCCAGACAAATATTCTCCAAGACAGCTATCTCCTGGACTTGGCAGAAGACTGGCAAACTGGTCATCTCCTGATGGTGGTTGACTTTGTGATAAAGCTAGAATTCAATTTGTTGTTGCATTGGAAGAAAGGTGCTGCTATTAGCAGTGCTTTGGTTTTTTTTCCTTGAACTTTTGATATTTTTTGCACTTTTAGGGTTCTTTTTTATGTCTTAGCTTCTGCTTCACATTATTCTAAGAGAATGTCAACCTACCCATTTCTAAAGAATAATAGTATGTTTTTAGGTTGCTTGTGACTGGAAAGAAAACTTGAAAACTGAGGTCATATATACACTGAAGCTCAATAAGAATCAAAGAGAAAGAATACCATGTATTAATGTTTTCAAAACATAAAGCTATGGAGTGTGTTTCATGAATTCAGTATGCTGGTTGTTAATGAAAGCTGAAAGCCATTTCAGTTGATTTTGAACTTGGTATGTGTAAAGAATCATGAAGGTTTGACAAGGATAACCAGAGATCAGAAACTCTCCCTTCATCTTCCCTCTTGTTTCAACTTATGCCCATTATCTCTTGTTCTCCCACCAGACACTACCATGAAGAACGTGTCTCCATCTCGTCGATGATCAGCTTGTAGGTACGGGAAGGCTGCTGCTAGGTACCCTCCCAAAGCCTACTCTTCTCCAAGCTTGAATAAGCATAGTGCCTTCAGCTTCTCCTCACAGTACAAGTGCTCTGACCATCTTGGTAGCCCTCCACTGAACTTGCTCCAATTTTATTGATGTCTGTCTTCTTGAAGGGGTACAAAACTGGATGCAGTATTCTGAATGCAGTCTAATGCGTGCCGAATAGAGGGGGATGTCACTACCCTCAATCTACTGGCTAAGCTCTACTGCTTCAGATCTTAAATCATAAGCAAATAATTGCTTTGTGGACCAAAAAACAATGCTGCTAGGATAAGCCATCTTTCTTCTGACTGTAAAAAGGTGCTGATCCAAAAGCTCCAGCCCAGAATGCTGTTGGCTGCTGCCAGGGGACACTGCTGGCTCATGTTCGGCTTGCTGCTTACCAAGATCCCCCAGCTTCTTTTCAGCAGAACTGCTCCCTTGCCAGCCAGACCCTAGCTTGTATCATTGCAAGTGGTTCCACCTTCCCAGAGCTTTACATTTGTCCTTTTTAAATTTTAACCTGCCTAGGTCTCTCTAACAGCCCAGCCCTTTAGCATGTTGACTGATTCTCCTGAGTTTGGTGTCATCTGCAAACTTGACAAGAATGCGCTTTATCCCCTCCTCCAGACCACTGATGGAGATGTTAAATGGGACCGGTTTGAGCATAGACCCTTGTTGTACTCCACTTGTCTCAGCCACCCAGGTAGAGTATGACCTGTTAGCCACTACCATCTGAGCCCAGTCATGCAACCAGTTCTCTACCTATCTCTAGAATCATAGAATGGTTTGGGTTGGAAGGGACCTTTAAAGATAATCTAGCCCAACCCCCTGCTGTGGGCAGGGACATCTTTCACTAGACTAGGTTGCTCAAAGCCCTGTCCAACCTGACCTTGAACATTCCCAATGATGGGGCATCCACAACTTCTCTGGGCAACCTGTGCCAGTGTCTCACCACCCTCGTTGTAAAAAGTTTCTTCCTTATGTCTATCCCAAATCTACCCTCTTTCAGTTTAAAACCATTGCCCCTTGTCCTGTCACTACAGTAAAAAGTCTTTCTCTGTCTTTCTTATAAGCCCCCTTTATGTATTGAAAAGCCACAATAAGCTCTTCCTGAAGCCGCCTTTTCTCCAGGCTGAACAACCCTAACTCTCTCAGTCTTCCTTCATAGGAAGGATACTTCAGCTCTCTGACCGTCTTCATGGCTCTCCTGTGGACCTGCTCTAACAAGTCCATGTCTTTCTTGTGCTGGGGACAGTACTCCAGGTGGAGTCTTACAAGAGTGGAGTCGAGGGAGAGAATCGCCTCCCCTGACCTGCTGGCCATGCTTCTTTTGATGCAGCCCAAGATACAATTGGCTTTCTAGGCTGCGAGCGCACATTGCCAGCTCATATCTAATTTTTTGTCCACCAGTACATCCAAATCCTTTTCCACAGGGCTGCTCTCAAACAATTCATCCTCCACTCTGTATTGATATTGGGAATTGCCCTGATCCAGGTGCAGGACCTTGCACTTGGCCTTGTTGAACTTCATAAGGTGCACCTGGGCTCACTTTTCAAGCCTGTCAAGGTCCTGATGGCATCCTTTCCCTCAACTGCACCACTCATCACACCAAGATGCACTTGGTGTCATCTGCAAACTTGCTGAGGGTGCACTCAATTCCACTATCTATGTCATTGATGAAGGTATTAAATAGCATTGGTCCCAGTGTGGACCCTTGAGGGACACCACTCATTACTGGTTTCCACTTGGACATTGAGCCATTGACTGTAATTCTTTGGACGTGGCCATCCAGCCAATTCCTTATCCATCCAACAGTCCATCTAGTTCACCCATTCAAGCCATAAGTTCTAACCTGGATACAGAAACATTGTGGGAGATGGTGTCAAAACCTTACTAAAGACAAGGTATAAAAATACTACTTTCTCCTCATCTGTAAATCTAGTTATTTCATCATTATAGAAGGCTGTTGAGTTGGTTAGGCATGATTTACCCTTAGTTAAATGTATGCTGACTGTTCCCAACCACTTTCTCCTTCACGAGCCTGGAAATTTGTCCCAAGAGCTCCATGATTTTCCCAGGGATGAAAGTAAGGCTGACCAGCCTGTAGATCCCCAGGTTGACCTTTTGGCACTTTTTAAAAATGAGTGCACGTTTTTGCTTTTTCTAGTTGTCAGGGACTTCCCCAATCTCCATGACCTTTTAAATGTGACAGCACTCACAGTGACATCAGCCAGCTCTCATAGCAGCCTTGAATACATCTGATTAAGTCCCATGGACTGGTGTGGATCAAGTTTTCTCAAGAAATCCCTGACTTCTGGTAGTTATTCTTGAGCCCTTTGACTAAGTGCAGAGCCTGTGAGACCTTGTTAATGAAGACTGAGGCAAGGAACACATCAGGTAACTAAGCCTTCTCTGATATCCTTAAATCACCCCCCCACTTCAGGAATGGGCCCATATTTTCCTCCTTTATTCCTTTGCAGTTAATGTAGCAGCAGATACAGCTCTTGTTGTCCTTGATGTCCTTTGCAAGTCTAAATATAGCTGAGCCTTGGCTTTCCTGACACCATCCTTACCTGCCTGGGCAGTGTTCCTAAATTCCTCCATTGTAGCCTGTCCCTGCCTCCACAACTAGTACAAGCAATTTTTGCACTGGAGCCCTGTCAAGAGCTCCCTGCTTAGCCAAGCTGATCTTCTGATTTGCCTGCCTATTTTCCTGACTATGGGGATGGCCTGTGCTCATGCTTGGAGAAAGTCCTCCTTAAAGGCCTGATGGCCCTCTTGAGCTCCTTTGCTCTTTGGAACAGTCTCCCATGAGATCCTGCCTACCATCTTCCTGAAAAAGCAGAAATTTGCTCTGTGAAAATGCGGGGCCTGTACTCTGATGCTTATCCTCCTCAGTCCTCTCAGGACCTGGAGCTGTTTCTTGGTCACTACACCCATTCGTTACCACATCCCCATGCAGTCCTTCTCTGCTAGTGAGCAGCAGATAGAGCTGCACATCAGCCCTTGCTGGTGCATCCGGTAGCCTGCGTGAGGAAGTTGTCCCTGATGCTGCCCAGAAATCTTCCTGACTGCTTGAATTGCTGTGTTGCCTTCCCAGCAGATGTCAGAAGTTCCCCCATATGTGCCAGAGTCTGTGAGTCAGAGACTTCCTTAAGCTGTTTAGAGAAGCCTTTACCTCCTTCCTTACCCTGATCTGGTGGTCTGTAGCATGCTCCAACCACGTCGTCATCCCCATTGGCCTTTCCTGGGATCCTGACCCACAGGCTCTCAGGCAGCCTGTCACCTGCTCTGTATCAGAGCTCCATACATTCAAGCCACTCTTTCACAGAGAGGGCAGCCTCTCTTCTCCTGCTCCCTCCATGACTTTCCTGTAGAGCTGCTACACATCCACTGCAGTGCTGCAGTCATGCAAGCTGGCTCACCATGTCTCCGTTATTCCAACAATGTTGTAGTTTTGTGAACTCAGGGAGAACTATAATTCTTCTTGCTTGCTTTGCATGCTGCATGTATTTGTGCATGTACCTTCATGCCTCCTTCTACCCTTTTTTTTTTTTTTTTTTTTCTTCTGAGGTCTATTTTGTTCCTGTCACCCTGTACCTTTTACTTGGGACCCCTGTCCACTACTATTTACCTGTGGGTTGTGATCTCCCCATCATTCCTACGTCAGAGCTTTCCTCATGAGGTTGGCCAGCCTGTTGACAAAGATTTTACATTAGACAGCTCCGCAGGACATTCAAGCTACTCCTGTGTGCTTTTTCTGGTAGTGAAACCTAACTAACAGTTACTAACAGTATGAGAAGGATCACAGGTAACTTACGCCCATGCCCTGTTCTGTTGTAGGAAGTAAAGACCCTACAAAAAACTTGAGATCTTTCCTTATTGCTACACATACCATTTGGATGTTTACTTGCACTCACACAATTTTTTCTGCTCTTTGCAGCTGCACTACAGGAGTGTTCAACAGGACCTTTCGTTAGAGCTAGACCATCTTACCTATATTGCTGTCTGTAAATACTTGCTTATAATTTATTAAAAAAAAATGGTTAAGATGTAAAAAACTTTGCCATGTCTTTTTGTAATATATGTAATATATATATATACACTTTTTATTTAACCTTAAAAGTCAGTAGCTGATCCCCAAAATAATCTTTAACCCAAAGTGATTTATTTTTTTATATATATATATGTCACAGCTCCTGAGCCAAGTGTCCTTCTCCATTGCACCTTCAACAAGTTTATCAGGATCATGCTGTCTACTTCTTAATAACTTTTTAACAAGTTTCCACACAAAGATGTCCTTTGTTATGTGTATTGTGGTAAGGATAAACCTGTAGCTTGTTTTCCTGCTTGGACAAAGGCTTGCTTTCTGTTATTAATATGAGAAATAATGGTCCAAAAAATGATTGTTTGGAGGAGCTGGCTGAAACTGCTCCCAGAAGCTATACCAGTTCATCTAATACACTGCATTCATCCTGTGCAATTTAATACTAAACAGCATGCAAAAGTCTTGCATAGGGTGTGGTTTTGAAAATTTGTCGACGCCTGATTATCAGCGACTTTGTTTCCAAAGCAAAAAGCAACAGCCTTCAAAAATAGTAAGCAGTTGTGGTTAAGTAACCACAGTTGCCGGAAGACTTCAGCATAATTCATGGAATTTTGGAGCTTTATCAGAAGTAGAAAACCCCACTTACATGGCAGGCTGACATAAGACCAAGAACTATAGGCTCTACACCATCTCACTGCCTGCTTTCACCCATTCACTTTGCACAGTGTCTACTGTGCATGAGAAACTTCTGCCCACTAGTAGAAGTATAGACTTTGCAGTTTTCAAAGCGAGAGTGAACCTCAGGGCTTTTTTTTATTGCTGTTGTTGTTTCTTTGTTTTTTATGACGGGTAGATTTTTTTTCCATAGGGATGTGAAGCCAGACATTTGGGAGAATTTATTGACCTGACTTCCTGCCAGTTTTGGTGACAGCCATTTGCACTGCCATTCCCCATGTCCCTCTCTCCAAATGTCTCCTGCACGATAACTAAAGAAGAAAAAACTTTTTTTTTCTGTGAAAAAATTGTGTCCAATCCTATCTTGAATCCAAAACTAGGCAGTTTTCAACAGCAAAGAGCAGAAGCCCACTTGAGGTGCAAACAGTTACTTCTGGCTCATGTATGACTTGAGTCCAGGAAATGCTGTTTCAGGAAGCAAGCCTGGCCTCTGCCACCCTGGAGTCCCAGCTCATGCTGATGTTGAGACCTGGTTGTTGCTAATAACAGAAACTCAGAGTGAGTAGAAGCTGCTGCTAAGTACTTGTGCTCACAAAACACATCCCAATTGATTCCTTGGTCCTGACTCTCCTTTGAACTAGCTTTAACCTATGGAAGCAGTGCCTGCAGGAGATGGTGCTCCCCATTTATCCCAGAATAAATGAGATCAGAGCTCGAGTGCTGGTGTAGAACTGATTTTATGGATTTTGGGCATCAAAGTCAAACCAGAGTTGTCAAGGCAGCTTTGTGTTGTGCTGACGTGCACAGGCTAGCTTTCAGTTGTTTGCAAACACCCTGTCCTGGATCTAGCTGTGCTGCTTGAAAAGTTACACCGTCCTCACTTTATCATTGGCTGTGCAACTATTTCATTCGAAGCCACCGAGGCGAAGG
>NW_009232608.1:0-5231 GCF_000690835.1 Fulmarus glacialis
CGCCACCCCCCCCCTCCCCCCGTCTTTCTTTGCCTGCTACACAGTAAACGCCGTTTCAGAGGTAGGGCGGTGGGAGAGCACCGTGCACCCCAATGACCGAGGAACGGTCTTTTTAAGGTCTGGCTTTAAAGGCATTTGCTGTCAAGGAGAAGCTCGCTGGTATGTCGCAGTGCTCATGGCTGCGTTTCGAAGGCCACCTTTTGCAGGATGCAGCAGGTATCTGGAGAGATGTAGGTCACGCTGGGCTCAGTCCTGGCCAGGAATCGCCCCGTGTTTATAGATGTTTGTTGTTCGTAAAGGCTATCAGCATTTGGCCCGCCGAGACTAACAGCTTAAGCTTTGCGCTGTTTCAGAAGTTTCTGCTTTCTCTAAATCATGACTTATTTTTTTTCTCTCTCTCAACGTTACTGTCGGTCGTTACGCAACAGACCATGCCTGGAAATGAAGAGCTCCATCAAGAAGTAAAAGGTGCTATAAAAAGAAGAAACTGTCCCCAGGACAGATCCATTTCAGTAAATGGTGAGGGTGATGCGAAATGAAAGTTGTGCTGAAACCATTAGCTCCGAGAACATTGAAAGGACTGAAGAGGTATAAGCTGAAACGTAAGAATTATAAGCAGCATTGGCATTTACAGTTACAAAAACTCTTGCATAGGTAAAACCATTGGCACAATGAGGCAGGTGATGGCTGTAGCAGCAGCAGCACATTTCTGCTCTGTGGACTCTTTCCGGGCATTAGTAAAAATAGTCTGCTTGGAGGATGAAACAGCTGCTTGCCAAAGGGCCTCTGGCTCCCCACACAGCACTGTGTGGTGTGGCATGAATGCTAAACCTTAGGAAGGAACACTGGATTTGGAAATTGCAGGCCTCACTAATGCAGAGTCTGATCCACTTTAACTACACGTTTTCATGGGCCTCCCATTCCTCCTTTGGCCCTGAACACTTTCTAAACAACCCTAAAACTCTCAGCATCAATTAATGTAAATGTGACAGGCTTCTCTGATATGTAGGGTAAGGAGTCTTTCAGCCTCATTAGAGAAGGGAAGGGCTTTCCATCCATCTCCTGATTTTGATGGAAATAGTATGCAACATGTTTTATCTTTGTGAAACAATAAGAGCGAAGGGGCTGTGAGCCAGGGCCGCCAGCTAAGAGTTGAAGATGAAATTTAATTGGTTAGTAACAAAATTTTAGTGCTGAGACAGCTTGTTTACATCTATTTAATGTCATTGCTTCCTGAATTTGTCTATCAGGGAGTGCTGCCTGACTGCTTCAGCCAGATAACAGACTGGTTCGTGCCGCTTCCAGATTTATCTTCTCTTCTGGCCACCAACAGCCTCTTTCCAGTCTTTCAGTCTCTGTCTAGTAGCGTCTTTTCCTATTGAACTGCACTGAGATGCACTCTGTCCCTGCTTATACCGTGGCCTTTCACCTGCTGGTACTGCTGTTCTAATCACATCCTTTATCTCTGTTCTGGCTCTGTGCCTTTTGTTTGCCATCCCGTAGACCTTTAGCAGTTAGCATTTCTGTGTTTCCCAAACCTGATCCTTTCCTCACTTACAAACCCTGAAAAGGGCATTTTATTTAAAAGTGAGACATTTCAGCTCTAATGCTAAATTGTGCAAGGACTTGGGAGCTGGATCCTGGGAACATGGAATTACTGAGTGTGCTCATTACTTTGTGGGACTGGGCCCATAATGCACTCCTATTTTCCTACATTTGCTTTTTTTTGAGCTGTAGCTGCCAGCTCCCTAGCAAGCCTTTAAAAGGCAAACGGGATAGAAAAGGGCGTTTGTTCAGCTTGCTGTGTCTGTTGCACAGTGCTGCACACTGTAGGTAGGGTCGGAGCCCACATGCAGCAGTCTCTGACCGAGCACTCTTTAGCTGGTAAGTGGCAGTATTTGCAAACCTGAGAGTTCAAGCATGAGAGGAAAAAGAATGCAAGTTTAGAGACAAACCGCAATATAGCTGAGAGCATAATGCATGTATCTATGTGCAGATGTGCCCGAAAGTACTGATGAATTGTAAAGCACCGTAATTGCACCCATTGACATTCAGGTGGTGTGCCAAACAAAGAACAACTTACGCATCCAAGAGGGCACACAAAGATTGGCTCCACAGTTCAAGGGGAAAAAATATGAGCCAATATCAGTAAAGTGCTCCTGTAGGAAAGCTGAAGGCAATGGTCTGCTACTCTGCCCATCTCTGCTATCTGTTCCATGTGGGAGAAGATTTTGAAACCTTTTTAGGACCATGACAGTATTCTCTACAAATGGCTCTCTGTTACTGTTATATTATAAAAGGAAGGAAACAGCAGTAAGTTTTTTTCAAAGTGGGAGGCAATTGTTTATGAAAAGATGCTAGAGGAACAGTCAGATGTACCTGAAAAAAATATCATAGCATGATTTTCAGATTTTAAAGCTCCACAAAAAGCAATGGAGTGATTCTTTAATTAGCTTTGTATCTGGGTGAATCCCAAATTTCACTATTTGGGTCTTGTTGGGAGGATTATTTGGCCAGTGCAAGCAATTGTGGGCATTTCCAAATTCTTCAGCTACACACTGAGAAAATTGAATCAGGACTAATAAAAGGTCTTGTTACGGAAATAGGTGCTGGCATGGAAAAGGGATTCCAGCCCTCTGACTACTGACATATGCATGTTCATCATGTTCAGAGTGTCTGTTTCGCTTAGGCTGAGTCAGAGTTATTACATGAGGTTTAACTATTGCTTACATGAACTTCTAATGGTAATCTACTGCCTGGCTAAAAAATAACCAGCCTTGCAGAGACCCTGTGGCTCAGCTACTTCTCAGTGATGTCCTCAGAATCAAGCTACAAGAGGAGCAGAGTTTTGGACTGCAAAGTGTAACACAAATGATAACAGAAAGGTGTTGGGAGGTGTTAGTAGGCTAAAGGAAATGAAGAAAATTGTTCCTGGAAACAGTAGAGAAAGAGGATCTCATTAAAATGGATCCCACTGAAAGGAAGCTGTTTGAAAAAGAACATACCTTTTCAGAAGTCATAAGAATACTTGTGAGAGCCACGCACCTTCCATATCTATCATTCGCTGGTATTTGGGGTTTTGAAACAGTACAGATGCCCTCAGAGCCTTTCACAATGGCAGAGCCTTGGAAGATAACGCTGGAGAGGACCTTGTCTTGGGTAGGGGAGGCTAACAGCAATAGTGACATCAGATAATCACTTCTGTAGGTGAAGACTAACTGGTGCACAGCTCTACCACAGAAAGTATTTAATAAGGGTGAAGACTAACTGCTGCACAGCTCTACCACAGAAAATATTTAATACCATTCCTCTGGCACCACATTTTGTTAGGCGGGAGCATAGACCAAAACTGGCATGTGTCAGGTCCCACGCTGCTGTGGGACTCGGGAGAGAGACGGCAGTTACCTACCTGTGACAGAACTTTTAAAGACGGCCAGTTGGTTTTGTTTTAAGTGAATTACAGGATGATCTTCCCCATCCCCTGGGACTCTCACACCTATGTGCTACCTTTACAAAATGAGGCCTCTTTCCTTAGGGGAGCAGAAAAGAGAATACCCTTCCTAAAATTTTACTTTGCCCATAAGGGCATCAACCAGGCATGACGTATTCATGGCAACTAACAAGGTTTGTAAATATACCACGTCTAGGAAGTCACTGGTGGCAGATGTTTTTTCTCCCTCGCTGCACACAAGCCTTGTAAGCACGAGCACCCTTTCAGCATAGTAGCGAAGGAAAAATGCAGTGGTGTCTTGCCACGGAGAGAGAAAAGACATTGTCTAGAGTTGAGCGCTCGCGGGGTGGTGTGGGCTCATTTAGAAAATTAAACATGACCTTTTAAGCAGAAAATGGATGGATGTAGAGCAGATGTCCCATCAGCTGTGTGAGACAAAAATGTTACAATCTGGCTAAAAGCACCCCATGTTTTTTTTGAACTCTAGATACTCTAAAAAGCTGTGGGCAAGTAATTTTGTCCGGTTCCTATGAGTATTAATATACGCAACGATTTGCAACAAGAAAAGAAGCAGTGTCTAATAATAATCACGATGCATTCTCAACACTTAAAGGAGCAAATTTAGCCCTGATGCAATCCATACAGTTGCACAGGAGACTGAGTTCCCTGCTGCCTCCATCCTGCAGGTCCCTGCATGCCCTTACGTCTTCAGTGGTTACAGCTAGTCAGCTCTGAACTACCTCCCGGAGCCCCGGCCGGCTCATTCCCCAGACGAAGAACTGAGGCACCCGCTGCAGAGAATGCTTCATCCCTGACTCCCTGCAAGCCTTGTCTTCTTCTCAGGCTCAACCTGGTATGTCACAAGAGCATGGCCAGGATGTGCGCCCTCACGCAGGAGCTGAGAAGCACTCTCCAGTTCCCCGCAGCCAATGCAGCCATGGAAGATGAGCAAGTGCTCAGGGCCTCTTAAGAAGAGATTCTTGTGGGAGATCCGGAACAAGACCTAGGGCTAAAGGAGACCTCAACGTCCGCGGGGCCCAAGATTTGCACAATCATTGATGAATCCACTGAAGTACTTGAGGTGAAGAATGAACTTCAGAGGTCTCCTGTTGGGTTGCACAAGTCATGTCTGTCCTCTCAGAGGTCCCCATACCACACCACAACCTCTATTGAACCCTCTTTGGATGTGATACGACCTTCCCCCCAAGGGCAGGGGCAGCTGGTGAGCCAAAACTGCCACCCACTCTGCGAGTTTGGGCTTGTCTACTGCCCTTTAGGCCTGCTGCCGCCTCCATTTGTCTGGTCCATTCAGCTGTTGCATCTTGTCACAGTCCCAGCCACCTGGCTCTCTGAGTAAGCAGTTGCCTGGAAATGTCAAACTCCAAACCTGCCGGCCCTCCTGCCTCTGCTTTGCATCCCAGGCAGTCCGTGAAAGAACACAACCTTGTGGCTATGCCTCCAGCACTGTGAGACCAGGGGTTACGGCATGCTGCTGTGACTTCTGTCACAGCAAGCCGCAGCAAGCCTTTGATTTCAGGCTGCCCTCTTTTTTTAATAGCGTGTTTCATTCATCCAAAGTTGCCTGACCGCAGGAGCCCATGCCCACACTGATACTGGTTTGGAGACTTCATTTGTACATTGGGTTTTGTTTTATTGCCACTCATCACCCACTTTAAAGTGGAGCCAAACCATTGAAGGAATGCACAGGCTTGGTGCCCTCCTCTGTACAGCATGTGTACCACTGGTTTCCAGGGAGAAGGTACAGTGGGGAAGGAGGGCA
>NW_009232608.1:5258-9359 GCF_000690835.1 Fulmarus glacialis
ATTTCTGTGTTTACATATTTAGAAAAAGAAATAAAATAATGTTTAAAACTCTCTTAAAAATAGCAGGCATGCTCTTTCTGCTGACCTTGCATAAAAAAAGATAATCAAAGAGCCTTTTTAGTTTACAGCTCCAATAGAATCATATGGAGAGAAAATATATGTTGGTCCAGTGAGTGACAGGGAGAGAAGTGTTACTAACAGGCTTCCAATGATGTCATCCCAGGGGAAAAAAGGGAGAAAAAGAACCAGCTGAAAATGAAATACAATAATAGAAACGTGTCTTTTCGTATTAAAATGTTGATAAATATGGACATTTAGAGCCATATCACCGCTGGATGTAAGTCAGCATAACCCTGCTGATGTCAGGAGTGCTATGCCAGTTCGCACTATCCAAAGAGCTTTTCCTTTAACTATGTTCTGCTTTGAGCCAATGAATTCCCAAGTATAACTTCCAGCCTCCAACTGGACCAAGTGTGCAGGTTCACAGCAGCAATAAACCAAAGGGCTGGGGACACGGCCAGGCTTAGAGTTTTTTCCTCCTGTTTGAGAAGACTGTGATCAGCCATGCCTGCCTACAGTGGGTCTCAAGAAAATAGTAAAAATATTTGCCATTTCAAGCAGTAATACGTTAGCTGTGAGGTGGGTGCAGAAACATTACCCTTATCTGGCAAACGGGAAAACTGCTTTCCCTCAGCATCAGGTAGCAGGTCTGTGGCAACCACAATTAGACCTCTGGTCTTCTCTCTCCAAGCCCCAGGCCTGTGACTCCAACTCACAGTGCTGTCACAAAGTGACTCCAAAGAACGAGCGCTTTACCTTGAAACAGAGCAGATTGCACCAGACACAAGATATTAAAAAAGAAAAAAAAGAAAAAAAAATCAAGCGGCAGAATGCACCCAGTGCCCCTGCAAGGTCTCCACTTACACACAAACCATTTCAAATCAGCCAAGTTAAACACTGGCCTGCACTATCCCCACACTCGGTACATTTCCCAAGGACACAGTATAAATGCTTCCATCAAGGCACAGCTTAATTTATTTGTTTGCTTCTCTCCTTGCTCACGAGAAAGCATTTTTGTTTAAATGGGGAGAATAAATAGTCTCCTGACCCTTCTCTCTGCAGCACATGCTCCAGCACTGCCCTGTATTTATGAGGCTAATGGGGGAGAATGCTGTGGGAGGCCCTTGTTAAAACACTGGCAGCGCCTTCCCTTTCATAACGCAGTGATTCAGGGATGCATTGTGTTTGTAGAAGCAGGAGGAAGAGGAGGCTAATAAAAAAAATCCATTATCAGAGCTTTCTATGCGTAAGGACAGACGGTCAAAATGCAGGGAAGACAACAAATACCTTGGAATAAAGAGCCCATGATGGAGATAAATAATCATGGGGCTCATTCAACAAGAGCCTGCTGTTCAGAAATCCGCTGGAACAGCTGCAGCTTACACGTCATTATACTTCTGATCAGTGAGCATTAGGAGCCTTTTTGTGAGTCCCTTGTTTGTTATATTAATCATTGCAAAAGCAGACTCTATAGACATAAAACCTTACAGGAAATGTGGGGACTTCTCCTCACCCCAACTTTGCCTGTCAGTCTCCATTTTAATCTTTTTCACTCCACCCCTTTATTTTTATTTTCTCTGGTGGTCTGGGGTAAATTATACATCTTCCTCATCAGACCTGTATGGCTTTTGCTTTTTAAATCATCTGTTAGTAGAGTTTGATATGATGTCAAGCCTTCTGACTTGGAAATGTGACTTGACTCATGGAAATGTGGAGCCATGAAGGTAGGGTCTCAGGTCTTACATATCAAGCTTATTTCTGCACTTATTTCTCGCCCTAGCAGTATCTTGGTATTGTGTCAACATGCTGTGCAGGAAAAGATGTTTTTCCCTCCTCTAATTCTTTTGGGAATGTGCTGAAGGAAAATGGCATATCCCTGAGAACCGAGGGAAAAGAAGGCTTTGACCGTGAGAAGAAAGGTGCATCTCTCTTTCACAAACAAGTAGAGGAAAGGAATAAAAAAGAGCTGGGACCACAGCTGCTCTCTTCTTGTTACAGGTATCTTCTTCAGGCTTTGGATCTAGGGCTGGGTGAAAATCATTTGGGTCCCTAAACAGAGTGTTCCTTAGGCAGATCCATGAGGTGTGCTTCGGCCTGCTTACCTTGTGGTGGTAGCCCATAAGCCACACAGAGTGATAAGTGACCTGCAGGTCACTTGGTGGAGATAGCAGTAACTGAGCCTCCCCCAGCAGATATTTTGTTGGACAGGAGAGGGCAATAAAACTATGCCCACTGCCTTCTTCCTGCCCAGCCACTAATGTTCATTTGAGAGTTAGTGTCACTGTGGTTCCTCTGCAGTGACAGATCGTGTATTGAATACTTCTCTGAGATGTGTGGGGTCTTCTGTAGGCACAGGTGGTTGTTATAGAATGAGTTGTGTTCAATCCTTTCTGTAAGGTTTTCTGTGGATGCGCATTGGCTCGATCGTTTAAGTACAAGCCGATACTGATGTAATTGCAGGAAGCCCCGTTTTTTAAACTGTGTCTGTATTACCAAATTGGCTGGCAGTTCTCAATTGCTAGCTCCAGATTTGCTCCACCACATTCTGACCCCACACCTCCCCGCAACCTCCTCTCCACAGTCCCAGTTTCTGAATACAAGGGAGACCTGGGTGTGCTGGCTGGCTGGCTGCTGGTAAGCAATGACATGGTCTGGGCAGGCACCAAGCTTGGACCACTGCAAAGACAGGAACTTGGGATGTTCTGTGGCATACCCTGCCATGCTCATGTGGATACAGTCTCCATGGATTAATCACATCACTCCACGACAGAATCTTAATTGAGTAATTCAGCTCTCAATATCTTCCTTAAGATCTATCACTTTGTTTCCCACAACCTTTCATTGCACATAGCCTGCTTTGATAAAGCTGTATCCTGAGTTAGGTCTTCATCCTGCCAGGGCAACTACTACCTAAACATATGCCTCCTGTGCCTGAGAGAGAAGATCCCCTGGAGGTACTGAAAGTTTTGCCCAGGTGCACATATTAATATGAAAAGATGCCTAAGCAGCAGGAGGGCTTGACGTATACTGCATTGAACAGTTGCTGCCACAGTGAGGACCGTATCATGGTGCATATTCTGAATAATACATCATGCAACACAGCAGGCAAGTTCCAGCCCAGGTAGGGCCGGGAGAAAGGATTTCCCTTCTTGCATCTTTCTTGAGACCACTGCAGCTGCAGTGAAGCACTATGAGGGACACCAAACACCCAAGCTAACTTGGCACTCTGTTGCTTCACTGATGAATGAGAGGATCTCTCTGCTTTTTGTGTTTAACAACTGCTCCACCTTCTCGGAAACAGATGGGAAAACCACAGTTTCCAGCACAACCAGTGTAGCTTTTGTGCACCACCCACAGATCTCACCTGGCCATTCTCCACCTCTGCCTGGTCTGCCCCCACACAGTGCGGCCCTTCCAGTTCCCCAGGGAGGGGACATCTCTGCGGTGACAGAACTGACTTGTCATGTCTGTGGATGCAGCCCTTTGTGCTGGTCACTGCTCTCCTCATCCTGCTGCATGCGTCCTGAGATGGAGGAGCTTTAAGTGCAGGATCCTTTGGATGCTGAACTCATTCTTGCAGGTCTTCTCCAATTTCCTCTGTCTTCTAGACTGTATCTTTCCAATGCAGCCTATCTAAACAGGAACCTAAATACGAAGTCAGTGGTTAACCATAGTTGAGCAGGCAATCCACATGCAAAAACATAATGTGATGTGTTTCCGAGATGTTTATTTAAGATCCTGTGAGAGATAAAATAATATTATTTTGAAAAATGATGTGATATAATTAAAAAGGCCTCCTCACCCCCATTGCCTGCTATTGGTTGTTGCCTGCTCTCCTTGGAGATCCCTGGCAATATACGAGCAAATAAGCAGCATCAATCACTTACATTCAGTTTGGTTTTCTTTTTCACCCTTGTTTAATTTAAAAATGCCCCAAAGTTGTTATTGTGTTCCCTCACTCCTAATAAAGAAAAAAATCATAATAAAGAAAAAAACCCAGTGGGCAGCTTAGCCCCTCATAGCCGCTTGCTCATCCCCACC
>NW_009232608.1:9492-12153 GCF_000690835.1 Fulmarus glacialis
TCCCATCGGCAGGCAGGGGTTCAGCCATCTCCAGGAAAGCAGGGCTCCATCACGCGTAACGGTCACTTGGAAGACAAACGCCATCACTCCGAACGTCCCCCCCTTCCTTCTTCTTCCCCCAGCTTTATATGCTGAGCATGACGTCATCTGGTATGGAATATCCCTGTGGTCAGTTGGGGTCAGCTGTCCCGGCTGTCCCCTCCCAACATCTTGTGCACCCCCAGCCTGCTCGCTGGCGGGGCAGGCTGAGAAGCAGAAAAGGCCTTGACGCTGTGCAAGCGCTGCTCAGCAAGAGCTAAAACATCCCTGTGTTATCAACACTGTTTTCAGCACAAACCCAAAACATAGCCCTGTACAAGTTACTATGAAGAAATTTAGCTCTATCCCAGCCAAAACCAGCACAGCTGGGAATGTCTAAGCTGTGTTCAGACTTCCTACAGAACCGCAACAGCTATTCTGATGTGCAGTTCAAGACCGTGGGGGATTCAGTCCCTGCCCTTCAGACCTGCCTGTCGGGACAGAGGGAGCCAAGGCATCAAAGTCAAGCGCTGGTAGGTTGCAGCCTGAATGCAGTCACTTTTCTGCACTGGGGAGCAAAGGAATCTCCTGCCCTGAGGTTTTCGGCTCCCCTGTTTCATCTTGCAGGCATTTCCCTCTGTGTGCTCCACCCAAGTGGCGTACTTTGGGAAGGATACATAATCCCCCGGGGTGGTCACTGCAGACAAGCTGATTTAGCAGTATTCAGAGAGGCGACAGTATCTGTGAGGAGCGAGGATGTCTCCCAGGGCCTCCTTGCAGCACATCACCAGCACAGGAAGGGCTTTGCAGGCAGACAGTCCATCCGTACCCTGGCCCAGCTTCCATTAGCTGTTAATTGCCCTGCAAAAAGACTACCTCGGGGCTTCTCAGCCTTTTCCATGCCGTGACCCCTTGTTTGAACACAAAAGAAGTTTTTTGACCTCTCCTGCCATACTTCCCAGAAAAAAAGGAGGCAGAGGGGGAGTGTTCAATCCCCTGCTGCAGGCTGTAGCCCAGAGGTTAAGGGACTCGGAGCTAGGACATCTGCATTACTTTATAAACAGCATTTTTAACACTGCAGCACCAGTAGTGGTGAGCGGAAGAGCTTTCCTCTGAAAAATGCTGCCACAGAGCGCAGCCTAGTAGGAGACATGGTCTCTCAGCCTGCGAGTAGTAGCAATCCAATATACCTGCCATAATAGCTGTGACGCTTAATGATCGCCGGGTCAACGCCACTCTGTCTAATCAATGTTTACACAGTGTCCTTGAGGGCACAAAGCACCTCGGGGAGCAGCAGCATAAACCCACGTTTCCCGCTGGATCCCAAGGACAGTGACTGACTGCGCTCTGCAGAGCCATTTAACACCCCTCCTGCTCCAGAGCCAGCAGGGAGCTGGGGGAGAAAGATAGCAAAACCAGCCTCTTCCACTATCTCTTCTCTCCATAGGTCACAGTGACCAGCAAAGGTGCCCTGCCCCACACAGAGTAATAAGCTGATAACAATGGTCTCCTTGCCTTTCGGATGAAAGATGTGCCAACTGCAGCCCTCTGTGCGCAGAACAAGGCAGCAGTACTGCCAGGGCTGTCTGCGCTGCAAGGTGGAGGCGTCGCTCAGAAAGCTGAGAAAGTAGTCTCTGCCATGCCCAGGCGGTCTGGCAACAGAGCTCTTACTGAGATCTTTTATCCTTGTGCTAGGAGCTGGAATTAATCTGAGGATTTTGGAATTATTATCATTTGTCATCAAGATGGAGCATGGAAAGTTTCACAGAGCAGAAATGTATGTGAATTCAGTCACTCCCATAACATCATTCACACACGCCCCTGAAAAGCACATTTTTTTCTTCTGCGTTTTATTTTTGTGTATGAGTTAGACCCAACCACTTCCTTGGCATTGCCTGTGTGTGGGCAAAGCCAGAACTTACACTAGGGGGGCCTGATGCTCTGCCTCCCATTTCGGCTTGTCTGGAACTTTGCCAAAGGAGACCTATTTGGGTTGCATCTTTTTGGGTAGGTTCGGTTTCAGTTGTATCGGAAAATTACAGAGGCAGAGTGAGGACTCATGGAAGATGTCTTGTTTTGCTTTAGTAAAGTTGTAAGTTATAATTAAAGCATGTGTGTGTAAGAAATGTACACGCACAAAAAGGCCAATTTAAGGATGCATGTGCAATGATAATTTATGTACCTAACTTGTAAATATTTGACTTCTCAGTCTTCATTTCCATTTTTTGTAAAATGAAAAATGGGCTTCTTGTGTATGTGATACAGCATTTATTTCTCTGGTCTTCTCCCAGTCCTTCCTGTCTATCCCCACGCATAAAGTCTGCATGTCAGCATCCCTCACCACTCTGTTAACTTTGTGTATGAATGAGCAATATTCAAGATACAAAAGAATTGTGAAAGCCCAGTTACAATGTAGGTATGTTTACCTATATGTTTAGCAATATACTGTAGAAACTGGACTGATGACAAAGGAATGTCCTTGTAATGGAACTAACTTCTGAAGAAATTAAACAAACCTTGTCAGGAGAAACTGATGCCATTTGAATATTAGGAAGGCAGACACATGGGTTGGAGTCGTGTGAATATACCTGTCGTGGTTTAACCCCACGCAGCCGCTCACTCACCCCCCCTCCGGTGGGATGG
>NW_009232608.1:12300-22884 GCF_000690835.1 Fulmarus glacialis
CCCCCGGCGCGGGCGGGGCGGGGGGGGGGGGGGGCTCGCCCCCCCCACCTGGTTTTTATACTGAGCATGATGTCACAAGGTATAGAATACCCCGCTGGCCAGCTGGGTCCACCACCCCGGCTGTGCTCCCCCCGCCCCGTGCGAGCATCACCCAGCAACAGCCAAAGCATCAATGGGCCATCAACGCCCCTTTCACACCAAACCCAAACCACAGCACACCCCCCAAGCTACTGGGAAGAAAGTTAACTCTGTCCCAGCCGGAACCAGGACAATACCTTAATGTAGGTGCAGGGGTCCCAAGCTAGGGCTGGAAACGGAAAGCGATCTGTACAGCCCTACTGATGTGATGCTGTACCCACCATAAAAAGCCCTGCAGATTGCTAAGTACTCACAGCCCTAATCCTTCTGGGCGTGGGTGTCTGGGCACGTGCTCAGAGGTGCAGGCACCTTGGTAGTGGCCAAGCCCTGCTCTCAGCCTTTGCTAACCCATGCTACAGAGCCCTGCAGGAAGTCCCAGGTGGCTGAAGGAAATGAACTGCAATCACCAAACACCCCTAATGCCCGGTTGTTTCCCTCTGATAAATTGTGTTGCTTTCTGTTTACTCTGAAGTGTCAGAAACACAAAACTGATGCCTTGTTCACCTAACCAGGACAATTCCCAGGAAAGAGATGGAGGACATCATTGCTTTTCAGCAACTCCTGCAGTGCAGTGCAGCTTGGCAGTGGCACCCTCACACATCTATTCAATTAAACTCCTCCTCTGCCCCAGTGGCTGTTTGCAAAGACTGGCTGACTACTTACATACAGCAGCTAGTTAGGAATAATGGTGAGGCGAGGGAGGTGGTTATCCTGCTTAGTTTACATGATGTGAGGCTTTCCATTCTGTCCATATAAAAAGGAGTGAGATGGAGGAGAGAAAGATAAAGGGAAATGACAATGTAGACTATAAAAATGGTGGCAGTCGCAGGTTACACTGTAGAATCAAAACAACTTATATTGTGCTAGCTACCCTTGACAAATAATTCAGAGCTATTTAAATGCTACTGCTAGGGCCAGTCCAGGATCCCAAGAGCCCCAGTGCAAGGTGACAGAAGGAGAGAGATGCTGCCGCTGCTTCTTCAGAGCTGTTTTGCTGATTCAGCTTTTGCGAAGCAGCCACACAATGCATAAGCCCCAGCCCAGCTAGGTAGCTCCCATTCTTGCTCCTGGTCTTTTCCCGGAGACAGAGAAATCACCAAGTCCATTAAGGCATCTCCTCTCCTTGTGACAGACTTGCCTCCGCAGCAAGAGCTGTCTCCCCTCAGCCTAGGTACCTCTGCAATCATGCATAGGGGCTGGGCTGGGTGTGCTACCCGCTCCTCCTGCCTCGTACCTGTCTGATGAGTCAATACTATCGAGCCTTTCTGCTGGCTATGAGGGTAGGCCACAGGGCTGTCATGGAGGCATGCAAAACCATGCACCCTGGCACCTCCCTTTTCCCGGGACAGGATGAGTTCCCGTCACACGGCAGGGGTGTCTCTCATAGGACTTCCCTGGCACCCTGTCATTTGACCAGAAGTGCAGATACAGCGTGGCTGGATGTGCGTGTATGCATCCCCTACCCTCACCCATTTTCACCCACTTTCGTGCACCTTTGGAGGGGCGGGATGGTGGGGCAGGGCCACCCCTGTGGTAACTCTCCCTCTGGCACCAGCAGCCAGTTGCCCGGCTCGCAGGAACATTTATTGCAGACATTTCAAATCACAGTCAGAAAACAGGCATCTGTTTCGCTTTGATTTTAAAAGAAGTCAAGCCCCTTTTCCGAATTATTCAGCTCTCAAATTTCAAAGGCAGGGAGGAGACCGTGTGTGCGACAATCCTGCTTTATTCACTCCCTGTAATTTGTGGTGTGGCTTCTGCTCCCAGTGCCAGGGAGTAACTTTTCAAAGAGAATTAAAGAACAGCAAGCACTGAGCACCTCTGGGTGAACAAGTTGTTTTCTTTACACCTGAAGACACTGCAAGAGAATCCCAGCCTCTGTTAACACAACTGCCGAGCTTTCATGGTGGCAGAGGAAAGCTTTTGAGTGTGAACTCTGACTGCTCAGAAAGCAGAAGCCAAATGAGAAACACGGAGAATATATCAGTCACAGGAAGCCCATTAATGCAGGCATGGAGGGATGCAAACATGATTGAATCCAACAGCAGCCTGTTTGTAAATGTTTGTAAATACTGTTTCATATCACTTGGGTATTGCAAATCCTCTAAATCTTTGCTTTCCCAGAATTCCTGCTCTCTCCTGAAAACTCCCATCGGTTTCAAGCTGGCATCTCTCAAGGTCACACTGGTCTACTATTCACTATTAAATCCACCTCCCACAGAAGAAACCATTAAAAGCATCAGGAATCAGATCGCGAGCCATTTACTGCAGAGTCTGTTTCTCCCACTGTTTGCCATGCTCTTAGTGAGCACAAAGGGCTCCCGATCCTGAATGGGGCCTCCGGGCATGACTCTAAATGTTAAAGAGTAATTATTTTTGGTTAGTTTTGTTTTAAACAAGACGCATGAAAATCAGGGCTTGCAGAACTCCCCAGACAAAAGGCAGCTTGGGTTATCATAAACTGCCCCGGTCTGTGGCAGATCATTTGCATTGCCTCCTCTGGCACATTCTGGCTCTTAAGGAGGTCAAACTTGCCTTGGCTTTCCCTAGAAAAAATGTTGTAATGATTTGTATGACACTTGTTTTTAAAGTAATTCAAAAAATAAATATGACTATCTCTCCGCACAGTTTATTTTTATGAGTCTCAGAGAATTGTATTAATTGCTTAATTTATATTTCCATCAGGGTCCATCAATTAAGAGGAATCGGTGGTATTATTATCCTTGTAAAACACCACATCAGTCAAAAATGAAGCAGAGTCAGAGGTCTAACTGTTAATCAGGTCACATTTCACTTCCTGTTGACATTTTTATTTCCCTTGCAGAAAATATTTGATGTTAAGTCTCAGATTATGAGCACTATTCACCCAATGCAAACACTGGAGAGGAGTAGTCCTGCTGGTGCAGCTGGGAAGTATGCACCGAGTCACTTGCGAGGTACCTCTTTAAGCAGGGCAGGGTGGATCGACAGCTATTCATCTTGGTGATGAATGGGAAATCACTCCAAGGTGAAGGTCAGATTTCCATCTGCACCTCAGAAAGCAAGAAAGTGGCAGCAGAGGTTGTTCTGTTGTGGCTTTGCTGCAAGCTGAGCAATTTGAAGAGTTTGGCCGAGGAGGCAAAAATATCATAATGTGATAAATGCAATCAGGTGTTTACTGGCAACAGGGCAACAGTAGGCTTGGCTGCTGACATGGCAAAGGAGAGTACAACTGTGGTCAAGGATTCACTTTCAAACAAGGCATCAAACAGGAAGGGCAGTTTTCTAGTTAAGGAAATTGGCTAAGAGATAGGGAGGTTTTCAGTTATTCAGAACTAGATATTCATACACTTCCTGAGCAACGTTGAACGGGTCATTTAGTTCTGCTGGGGTAAACTGAGCCTAGGAGAGGCATAAGACATGCCAGCCTGAACAAGCTGATGTCAGGTGACGTCCCTGCACCCTGAGCAATACTGGGAAACACAGACCCCTCTCTCTGCTTCACAAGTTTCTTCCTGAGGGACTTGTTAATTTACGTCCCCATTACGTCAAAGGCACATCCCATGACAGTCTTCTGATTCAACATTCACTACTACCCAGAACACTACTTGTTCTCAGTCTGTAATAAGGATCTAATAATATTTTCCCTTTGTTCACCGTATCATCAGTAACTTCCCAGAGAAGTCCCCAGTACTGCCTGTGGAATTTGAGTAATGTGCTCTGCTTTTGAGATAGCTCACTTATACTTTGAGAACAACATACGGTCTCTTCCAACAACCATACCCAATGTAGCTAGTTTAATCCCTTTCTTTCCTGTTCCCCCTTTGCTAATGCCTCCTCCTCTCTACGCATTTTGTCTCACAGTGTATAGGAATAGAGAGATGCTTTACTTGTTATTTTTCCTTTCTGCTGCGCCCCCCAGTTAATGCTTTTTCTAAAAAGTGATGCAGATTAGAGTTGTTAACAATGATAGCACTGCACTGAAAAAAAAATTTCTTTATAAAAAACTTTTACTTGCAGCAGCACCTGCAAAGGAGAATCCACTGTTGACACACAGTGAGAGCTCAGCCAAAACCAGTAACTTTCTAAAACTATGTTTGCATTTTAGCATTTTATTCATAGTTTCCAAACTCAGAATAATCTAACTGCGTCCCCAACTGTCTAAGCTGCAGAGACTAAAAAAGGGGAAGAAACTACACATATGTGTCCTTTTTCTCAATCAAACTCTGTAAAAGTTTCAACTGTCATTAGGAAGTTGAGTTTTCCACCTGAAAGGTCTGTAGAGAGCTGGTAACGTCCATTTCAGAGAGAACAAAAAACCTCCGTTCCCATGAGCTGGGGTGGCATTAGATCCATGCTGTGGTGCAAAGTCCATTCCGACGGAGGGTAACACACCTGCCTGAGGTATTCTGTTAGCAGCTAAATCTGCAGACCTTGCCTCTCTTTCCTGCCTGCAAAAGGCATGTTTGAGTAGTACCAATTCTCAGATAAGCAGATATCTCCTCTTATACATATTTGCTTTCTGTGGGGTGTGTGGCACCACATGTTTTCTAAAACAGCAGTCTCAAAATCCCCTCTTCTTTGGCTCGCTCTCTAAACTCCCAGTTTGACAACACTGCTTAGTGACCGCTTTGACTCAGAATAAGTTTTTTTTCAGATTCTGCACTAAATCTTTATTTCACTGAGTATTTTACATGTTTGAAGTACATGTGTGAGGAGGGGAGGGGAAAGAGAGCTCTCAGTTCTGATTGAGGGGCGTGTGTGAAAAAGTGTGGCTTTGCTAAGGCCTGTGAGAGTGCTTTGCGGTCCGGTAACACTCAGAAGTTTCCTGAGGTTTCTGGCTGACTCTCACCCCTCGACAGAGTCAGCAGATAGAGTCTTCTTCTGTTCATTTAGGGCAGGCCCTTTATGTGTGTGCCCCAGGTGCCAACCTTTTCACACTGCTGTGCTGAGACAAAAAGTTAGCCCAGTCCCAATCCCCTTGATGTATATAGTCCACCTCCTGGATATAAGGAGAAAGGTGGGCAATTAAGACCTCCAATGTAAATAAATTTTTTAGTCTTCCCCAGAGCTGATCCACTGTTGAGCAACCAGTTGCTCTTCATTTCACAGCAACCCCCGTCGGCTCCCAGCGCTGCCATAGCTGTCCGCGGTTATTTGGGTTGTCTGTCCTTGAGGCCCCTTTTGCCCCAACTTAAGTATTCTAAAACCACCAGCTTGAAATCTCCTCCTGATAAAGGTGAAGCCTTGGGTAAATATTGGCATCTCCCACCATAAACTTCTGTATGAAAAAAAAGGTTTAGCTCTGCAATCTAATTGTGAAAGAGCTTGTTCCTTTCCCTCCATAATATTGCGTAACTGCAGCTGAGTGTGAAGGGAAAACAAGTGCGTATGTCTGTATTTCCCCTTATGCATTACCTTCAGAGAAAGGACATGGTTTCTATTACATCTCTGGCTACAACAGATGGAGTAAGATGGGGTTTTTTTCCTGTGTATGACTGTAACTTCTTAAAAACTGCCTTCCCAAGTTGATCAAGCAAGTCATGAAAAATAGTCTGTTTATAAAAATGATGATTCTGATTGAGTTAAAGCACTGTAAGGCAGGCAGTACTGTCCCTAAAGAGAGAAAAAGAAAGGCTTTATGGAGAAATATCTTGTTTTCCTAATAGCTTGGTTTGGAAACAAGTTTATAAAACACATTAAAATTCCCCAGGGGCTTCAGGACTGCAGTGTTTCTAAACAGTCACATTTACCTTGACCTTACAGTTGCAGGATAAGGAAAGATTGCCTTCTTTTTAGCCCCAGGAATACAATACTTGGCATTTATGCAGCACTTGAAATCTTAATAGCTCTAGAACCACGAACCGAGAATCCTCGCAACCCAAACAGAGCAGCGGGTTCAGGCGCCTTTACCGTCTCCTGTATTATGCCCCTTTCCTCACCTGCCTGAACAGAGAGCCTGCCCTGCGGGGCTCTTGCCTGCCAGGGTCAGAAATTGTCAGCAAGAGTCCAGCAGGCTACCGAGAGACACAGGCCAGTCGAACAAAACCCAGCCTGTTTCATGTAGGCTGCAATGAACAACTTCAATTTTGATCGTATTCAGAGTACTGCTGCTGAGTGGAGAGACAGGATTTTCATTTGTTTGTTTTTTTTGAGATGTGACAATCACATTTTGTAATCCTGTTGTCTGCTTTTAAACCTTAGGAAGATCTTGGTTCCCAAAGATCTTTATGCAAAGTACTTGGAAAGGAGAGGCAGGAACCAGTAAGTGAACAAGCCGGAGAGGCCAGACCCTGTCAGGTTCTAACATGGATCAACTTCTCCCCTGTCTCTTGCTGTCCTCACTAATGCCTTGGGATTTTTATTTTATTGTTTTGATGCAGTGAATTAATGGGAAAGTGGCTGAATGTAAGGCTAGCAAGAGAGATTTCTTAATGTCAGTTCTGTAAAGTGACAGTGCTTTATTTCCTTGACCACAGCACCAAGGCAGAAAGTTCCTTACTGGCTTCATGATCAGTAAAGACAAACTATACAAGTGAAGACTGCATTTTGTTTACCAGAGGGTCAGTCAACGTCCATCCAGAGTTCTCATGCTCACCCAGAACATAAAATTCTCATCAAATAGGGTAAAATGTGGGCATTGGCGTGTTCCTGAAGCTCTCATCTCCTTCTCCATCACACCCATATTAGAGAAACAGCTCACTTTCTCTCCCTGAATGGCAGACCTTGATGGCAGTAGGCTGCCTGGTACATGAAAAAAACACTGCCTCCAAACTGGGAGAGCCTACTGTCTGTTGCGAGGGCTTCAGGAAGCTTCGTGTGGTATTGCCAGCTGCCCAAGCACTCTGTGTGTAAAGACCAGCAGAGGGGAATGAAGTCAAAGGAAAGTGTATTTTAAGGAGTGTTCATTCTGGGAAGACAAAGTGGGAGATAATAGTAATAATAATAATAATAATAATAATAATAGCCTTCTAGCATAACCAGGAAGCATTTATCTAAACGATATGGACTGCAAGATATGTCTGTCATTCCAGTCCTGGTGACTAGACCTTGGACCTCATTTTCACTCCTAGGTATGTCTTTTTAATTGTATACTTTTAATCATTGTTTTAGATTTATAGCAACTTAGAACACTGGGATCTCAAATCATGATGGGAACCCCTCAAATATTAACTCTATATGGATATTAACCTTCAATTGTAATGCACTGTTTCACCCAACTGAACCGTTATGCTGGATTTTTTAAAACAAAGACTACCACTGAAAGAAAGAAAAGCTTTTTTTTTCATATTAACTCCATTTTCCAGATGTAAGACACCATTTTCCAAAAGCAATGAGTATAAAAATAAAAAATTGCCAGGTCATCTTAGGCATTATATAGTGCTTAACTGAGAAGAATAGGCATCAACTATAGATTTAAAAACTCAGTAGATTCCTGGGAGCTGCTATGTAATCTTATGAACACAATTATGATTCAAAGCAAATTTTAAAATGTCTTTATGACTCATCATCAGCAACGCACCCCTCAGAAGAGAAGGCTGATGATGAAGTTAACTGATGGGTGCCTCTCCTGTAATGCTGCTCAGGGCAAATAATTTTACAGCACATTCCAAAGTGCTGAATGGCCCAGAGAGAGGCCAAACTTCTTTGTGATACCCCTGGGAACCAATCCAGAAAAAGGTGGAACTCACCAGTAAAAAAATTTGACTTGCTGAATAAATTGTTACATTTTTCTCAGTCGGATCCTCTATATCCACCAAAATGAGGATGCTGCAGCAACCTTCCCAGATTAAATCAAATGGCAAAAAAGCTGTGCCGCAGAACTAAAAATGTGCGAGTTCATCATGCTTTTACCAACAGGCAGAGGCTGTATTGTGAAAACCGCTGGACTCCATCTATAAACCTAATGGTGGACATTAGGTAGCATGACTTAATATTTCAAGGAATTCCGTTAGCATAGCGAGCTTTGACAGTCTTCTACAGATCTACAGGAAGTTATAGTTCGACTTTTTCCATACATAGCATGTGCTTGGTAGTCAACCTTTTTGTGATCATTTCTTTCCACAGCTGTGTCCTTTAGATCATAACAGAGGTTGTAAACTGTCTAATTTGTAACTGGTTTTTCCACGAAATAATTTTGGGTTGCCCTTGTGTCATTCTGAAAGGACTGCATGCAAACACTCTGTGGATGGGGAGGTGGATGCCAACAGGGTATGTTCTTAAGCAGAGCACATAATCTCAAAGAGGTTAAAACTATCGTGAATCCTCCGCGTTCAGAGTCAGAAAGTGGAATTATCCTTTTCCTTACATCCCTCAGTGAAAAAGCAACAAATAAGAAGGACCAACAAGGACCTTCCTTCAATACAGAAGAAGTCTGTGGTTCTGGCTGGATGCTTCCCAAGATGGTGGTATCTCTTGTTACTAAAATAAGAGTAATCTCTTGTTACTAAATCCCAGTTAATGGAAGACTTTCAGTTTAGCAACTCCTGCCAATGAGCATATATGGCATACACTATAACAGAGCATGGCACCAAGTTGGAGAAAGTCATGAGTCATTGCTGGGCCCACAAGGCAGACAATGGATGAGAACAAAATCCTCCTCCCAGAGCTGGTTTTTCTGCCAAGGATTATGAGCAGGGAGCCTAGCAAAGTTGAGGTGGTGTTGGTGGGTCACTCCCCAGGGACTCACAGGGGTGGCACACTATTTCTGTACCAACGTGTCCAGATACAGCGGAGGGGGGTCCCCTGAAAGAGAGCCTGCAGGGAGTCCCTAGTGGGAACAGCCTGACAAGTCTGTCCTCTGCCCAAAGCAGCTCACTTCAGCACGAGTCCTGAGACACCTGATGACAGCACCTGAAGTTCAGTTAAATATCTGCAGACAGAAGTCACTTAAATATCAAGAAGGAACCACAAAATAGGGCAAATTGTAGAGAAAAATGGTCTCCAATACTCTGGCATGCTTTATGTAGAGATATCTCACATGGAGAGGTTAAGCTGGGAAGGCTTACCATGGCTATACAATCTAGAAAGGCTCTATTGGCAGTAATGTCATTGTCATTACTCAAAAATATAGCATCCCAAATCCACAAAGAGTTGGGATACTTTTGAAATAGTGCAAATTCAGAGCCGTCCTGAGCATGGGAAACAAGTATCAGGTTTGCTGCGCTGGGAGATGGGACATAAAGTGGGAAAGTTCAGGGGTTAATTAGGCACAGGAACACATACATGGGAATAAAGCAGCTGTTGAACCACTCTGAGATTTACAGGGACATCAGGAGGAAGAGAAGATTCCCCAACATGACCTCTCAGAGGTGCCAGAGGAACATCAGACATGACCCAAGATACCGGGCCGAAGCAGACTGGCACGGACCAAGTGCAAGTGCCTGGCAAGCAGGAGATCATAGAATCATAGACCGGCTTGGGCTGGAAGGCACCTTTAAAGATTGTCCAACCCCTCCTGCCATGGGCAGGGACATCTTTCACTAGATCAGGTTGCTCAAAGTCCCGTCCAACCTGACCTTGAACACTTTCAGGGATGGGGCATGCACAACTTCTGTGGGCAACCTGCTCCAGTGTCTCACCACTCTTATGACCAGAGGCAGTTCCCTCAGCCTGCCCTCGTGTGCCGTGTGCCCTGGCCCCTCACCATCTTGAAGGCCCTGGGCTGGGCCCACACCCCATGCATCAGTATCTTTCCTGGACTGGGGAGACCAGGAGAGGACAGAGGAGTCCAGATACAGTTGCCAAAGTACCAAATAAGAGAGGAGGAACACATTTTTACTGTTTTTTTTTCTTGTTTTATTGTTTTTTTAAAAATTGTTAATTGCCAATCTTGAAAAGAACTCCCAATGAAGCAGCTAGAAGGGACCTTAATGCTGAAGGCCAGCACTTCGTCCTGCAGTCTGCTGCTCCTCCAAAGGAACAGCTGTCTCTCTAACTTATTTGCTTGACCTGTTGCTATTCTTTGTTCACCACCGCGCAGGGTCTGGCTTCATCTTCAACTACCCATAGAGCAGCCTTCTTGTCCTCAGACTGAAGAAACCCCACCGCCAGGCCCCAGGGACCTTGGTGGCCCTCTGAGGGATGACTCCTGTTGGCCTGGCACAGCAGCCCCAGGGGCTCAGAGCAGAGGAGATGGCACACCTTCACAAGGGGTGAGGGTGGGGATGGGGGATGGAGAAGAAGGGCTCACATGGCCTGGCACACCACCTGTGGCAATCAACAAAGTAATTGCTGATTGTTGGGAGATGTAATGGGTGAACCTGCAGGATGGCCAGGTGCAGAGGCTGGGCCTCTCAGCTAGTGCCAGCCATGGAGCCTGGGCAGGTGGTAGGGCCCTGGCCGGGTGCTGCTGTCATGGCGTCATGGAGGGGAGCGCTAGCACAGTGTAGTGATGCCAGGGGAGCCATGCTGGAGGTGGATCCACTTCCATCGGTTCTTCTTGATCTTCGGGTGGCTCCACCTCCC
>NW_009232608.1:23017-49943 GCF_000690835.1 Fulmarus glacialis
CCGTTGCCTCTTCCTCTACGGCTCCTGCAACCATCTCCCTTCTCTGCCACTCAAAGGTGGGCAGCCACCCACATTGCTGATTTGGGACCTCTTGCTTCCAAGCATTCTTGGCATGAGAAGGCCTCAAAGCTCAGTGATTTGTGGGCCAGCTGCCGGGGTCCCTGTATTTACAGGGCCTGGAACAAATGGCAGTGAGGTGGCTCATGACATCAGGAGGCCACTGTGATGGTGACGCATGTGGCCAAAGATGGCTGTTCTGGGAGTTGGGAGGCCTGTGGCCTGAAAGATCTCTTGCTGTGGGAGGGTCAGGGGTACTGAGGGCCCCTTTACTGGGGATCGCTCCCCTGTGCCATTCTGCTGCCCCTTGGGCAGAAGGACTGCCCTCCACCTTCCCTTGTGTGCCCTGGGCTCCAGCCCCTTCCTCATCCCGTGCTTGGGGTCCCCTGGATGAGACGGTGGCAACAGTGTGGGGGTCAGGGGTCCTCAGTGACCCCCCACCAACCCAGCTGCCTGCAAGTGGCACAGCCCCCTGCACTTCACAGCAGCTGTTAGGGAGTGAAGCATCCAGACATCCCCCCGGCAGGAAAGGGAGACCCAGCCGGCCTGCACAAGGTCTCCCTGCACCCCATAAAAGAATTGCTGATTGCCAAGTGTTGCATGGGCCCCCCTTCCCCATCCCCCGGCCCTGCCCCTGGCGCGTGGAGAGGTGCCATCTCCTCTGCATGGAGCCCCGAGGGAAAGGGAGGAGAGGGCCTGGCATCCTTTGGGCCGCTGCACTGGCGCGATGCGAGGAGTCTGTTGGTGGGCCACCGAGGTCCCTGGGACCCGGAGGTGGTGGGGTTTCTTTTCAGTCTGAGGTTCGCCCTTACTCTGTTCTCTAGTTTTATGGACAAACCTACTCACTGCTTTTATTTATTTAATAAGAAGGGGGAGACATATGTCCTGGGAAAGACCTTAATAGCGTGTGCATTCTTAATACCTTGGCTTGGGAGTTGTTATGAATTTCTAAGTAGATGCCACTACTGCGTCCCATTGCTGTGAGAGTACAGACTATGGGTCATAATTGCTGTCCACAAAATTTCCTTTGCAATAGGCATGCACTGGTGTTTTCAGGAATGGTGTGGCGCATGCCTGCCTTGCATCATCTTCTGCACTGGGCAGTGAACAAATATCTGAGAGAGTGCTGAGATGGTTTCCTGGGGCACATGGAGGGAGGCTGACTTACCTTCACAGCCTTCTGGGGAGTTTCCCTTGGAGATCTGAGATGAAAACCTACCTGGCCCCAGCAGATAAGCCTAAGCATCGCTGTAGGCTTCTTTACAAACAGGTGAAGAACGAGGTAAAGACTACTGGGAACCGCGCTTCAGAGCCCATGTGGATGCCTCTGAGGACACAGCAGGCTTGGCAGGACCCCAGCAGCCGGCAGGGGACAGGGGTGTTTCTGCCCACCTCCAGAGCTGACCTGGTGTGGCCCCGGTATGGCAACCATCATAATCAGAGGTAACTTCTCTGTTGTGATGATTGATGCTGCCTGAGGAAAGGGGTGATGGGGAGGATTTCTTAACAAGACCATGGTTGGGTTTGTTTTTACCTACAGTAACCTTTATTTCCCCATGTTTCCTTTTGGCAAACATGTGATGGCAATGTGTAAGAGCGTGAGGAGCAAGCTGAGCCTCCGAAAGCAGGCTTTGACACACATGCGGGGACGTGGGAACCTTGTTTTGCGGTGGAGCCACCTCAGGAGCACAGCGCTGCATTTCTTGTTTATTCACAGCATATGCGCTGCCGAGGCCTCATGCTGGTCTCCGCTTCTTGTTAGCTCTTCAGCAGCTCACCAGGCCCCAGCTGGTGATGGCTAATTGCAATCAGCAGGTGAGAAGTGCAGCAATGGAACTGGCTCTAGCTCTGGGACACATTCTGGGAAATGGGGAGTGCCCAGAAAAAGAAAGGGAGATGCCTTAAACCTGAACTTCTGTGAAAAGCATTACTTGAGAAAGACATCAATGTGCAGAACAAATCACATTTGCTTTTACCGGAAGTTATAATGGAATGATTTAGTGTTAAGTGATGGGAATCTTTCAGCACTCACCTCTGGTGGTTTCTAGTTGCAGTCTAATATCACTTGATGCCTCTGTAACATGGCTTTTTTTGCAAGGCTGTAAGCATCCTTCTGAAGCTCAATGGGCAGCGAGGATATAAGGAGTGTCTGGCACTTGGGCCATTCAAATATGAGTCAGTGTCTGAAAGGTGGCCTACTGACATCGGCGATCAGCTGGTGGCCTCAGGTGGTGGGCAGTTTTCCACTTCACTGTGGGTGTTGTCTGGGAACCTGGGATGCCAAAGCCAACTTATGGCACAAGTGTGTGGTCTGTGACTTCTAGCAGTGACTGCTTTCAGATGATTTTGTCTGAGCTAAAGATATCTCTACCATCTTGTCAGTCAGAGCCTGCAGCAGAGGAAACAGTGATTAAATCTGCAAGGAGAATTTGCTGCTTTCTCGCCCTGAGAAGTAGATCCTTAGAGGTCAAGGTTGAGTCACAAAAGCTGAGAAACTTGCCAGGCAGCAGTGTAAGCTTCTCTGTTGATAAATTTGAGAGGACTTCCATTTCCATGGCTAGCAATATAGTATCTTGACAGGTGCTCAGTTATCACAGCAGTAGGTATGTTACAGGACATAGAAAGCTGTGAATGACGGATACATGTTTGCGCAGCTCTACGTTTTAACAGGGTATTGTGAACCTAGGATTCCTCTGAAGCAGATGAGTGGGCCATTTCTAGGTGGTTTAATCAATGAGAATGAAGATTTCAGTCCTGCAAAAAAACAAAGACACTACCTTCTTCCGAAAGAAATCCCACATTACCTCCCATGTAGGGATGGCCAGTATAGCGGAAATGTGATATTAGCATATGTGCTGAGCAGTTCCACATCAGTGATGCTGCATGCAGCTGCTGAAATGAAAAAGCATTGAGCAGCCTGGGAACAATGGGAGAGATACCTGGATTCTTCTAATGCGAGTGGCATGTCTGTGTTTATTTGTTTGCAATTGTGCCAATGTTACTGGATCATCAAGGGCAAATTCTGCTAGATATAGATCAGCATGTGGGCAGAAAAAACAATTAACATTTTATTATCATCCCGTTCATATGCAATTAAAATACAGTCGATTATCCTTCAGGTAAAGATGCATAAATAAGTAGAGACCAGATTTGGGTCCTAAAGTAGACAAAGGTATGCTGAAAGTCGTAAAAGATCACCTGTCAATTCAGTCGCTCAAACTGAGATGCTGCAGGAAGAGATGACTCAGGCAAGCAGAACACATGGGAAATGGCAAGCCAAACAGTGAGATAGGATGCATACAGCTTTTTTTTGTTGTTTCAAAACCCGATTTTAATTGCTGTGGGTTTACAGATTAATGAAACAATACATTTCTTCCAAAGAAACAGGTGTTTGGTGGGTAATTTGAATCACAACCTGATGATAAACTCCCATGGGAGTTCATCTGAGCTGCCAAATAACTTTTTTAACAAAGAGTAAACATGGTCATGAGACTGTAGCTAGAGAACTGAACAAGTGGAAACAATCGTGCAAATTGAAACGCAACTCTGCCCCTTGCCTGCATATCTCCGAGTAGAGGAAAAGGCTCGAGAACACAGATCACTTTGTCACAGAGAATACAGCTAGTACCAGCACACGCAAAATCACTATTGACGACCATCAGCTGGTGCGAAATGGCACAGCACATTTGATGCCAATTGATTGCACCCCAGCATGCCACCCATTAAGCAGTTTATTGAAGCACTCAGCTTGGATATGCCGGTTTGAGGCAGCCTCCACTGCTGAAATTGCTGGCAAATGGCTGGAATCAGGCACTTCTTGGGTCAAGCTAGATGTTGGTCACTTAGCCTGACATTAATTGTCCCAGCAACCACACACTGTAAAAACAGGCTTCTGCCTGTCTGGGATAAACAGCACTAGTGACACTCCCTAAAAATCAGACAACCTGTCTGGTGAAAGCTTTTAGAGCCTTTCACAAGCACGTAAGTGATCGAAGGCGGTAGGGTGGGTGCATTATTGTTCTCATTAGAGCATCACCTGCCAATTTATTGCAGCAAGAAGCCAGCAAATGCAAAACCTTCTCTCTGTAAAAAAACCCCACTGTACTCTTTATGTAACATTTAAGATATTCAGGGGTTGGGCATGGGGGTGCTGTGGATGTGGCCGTCGCTGAAGCCTGGCTCTCTATTTGTAAGAGCAAAGGGAGGCAGATCAGAGGGCTGTGAGGTGGCCATAACAAAGAGCCCAGCACATGGATGGAGTGAGGGCTCCTGAGGGCACCGCAGGCACCAGCTCAGGGCCCGAAATCTCTGATAATGTAAAGCACATGGGCTCCCCAGGATTTCATTATATCGAAGAAATGCAGATTCTTACCAGATTGTTAATTTTTATGCATTAAAAAAATATGTCACTGTCCTAGACACATGCTTCCAGCCACACGTTTTTTTGATAAGGTGGATTGATTTTTCCCCATCTTCACTTACTTATGGCCTAGATCCTGTTGCCTTTGAAGTATGTGGTTTCTGTAGTACAGGATCAAACATCTTAGCAGCTCTTGAATTAGAAGAATCCCACACTGCTCTTCTAACAACTGTCCGTCCACACGCAGCCATCTGTCTCCCATCCTTCAGTGGACAGGCTAATAGTTTTGCTTAAGATATGCTGGTGGAAGAAGTCCTTGGGGACCAGAGGGGTTGTTGAGCCATTCATTTACAACAAAATTTGTGGTATAATAAGCAGTTCATCCCATGACTGCTAAAGACCAGGACTTTGATAGACCCTGTGCAGTAACAACAGGTAACCTTAGTTTTGTTCCTTACTATACAAGCTAAATAGTCAGGGAGTGAGGGTCATAGTGGTGTGACCAGCTCTGGGCACCTGCTCAATCCCTACTGGCATCAGCTGATTGCAGGAGCATTGGAGGTGTCACTCCCTGGCTGGCAAGAGCAGCTGGAAGACTTGGTGCCTTCATCGACCCCTCTGGGGCTGGGTTCGGCTGCAGTCCGGCATCTGCGCCGCAAGACCTGGGAAACTCATTGGGAGCTCTGCATACTACTGTAATATAGATGCAATGCTTTAATAAAGCCCTGTGATGCTCCGAAGAGCTGTGTGTGCTACACATGAGATTCTTTTCACCTGCTAGGGAGGATGCGGGATTTATACAAGCAGGAGCAGCTATTCCACTTCTAAAAAGAATCTAAAGTTTTGATGTTTAGCGAAGTGGCATACATTTGCCCTACCTTCAGACAGACCTGAGGTGACTTGAGATGGACCTGAATCCTCTCACCTCTTTGCTTTCTCAGCTGTACAAGCCCTCCTCCTTGCAGGGAAGGAAACTGGGGAGAGCAGAGGAACAGTGGCCAAGCTATCCTGATGAGCTAAGGATCCCCCGCCTCCTGCTCTGCTGCCCTGAGCCCAGCCAAATCTACCTGGTGATATCTGGCCGCCCACCAGTTTCTAATGGGCAGTGACACACGGCAGCTCATGCCCTGCTGAGCAACCCAGGGAAGGGGAAATCCCAGGACATTCAAATCCTTCCCACCATTACACTTAGAAGCACGAAGCAACGCAGGGGACTGCTCTGTGGTACAGCGCTGACTTAATAGCATCTCATTTCACAGCAGTGCAACTGCGGCCTGATGGGGAGGGATGGACTACCTGGACCTTTGCAAAAGGTAAGGGTGAGAGGGCACTTGCGGGAGGGATCGTAAATGCTTTACCAACGCTGCAGTCCTGCACCAGGCTTCAGAGTGCTGCTGGCATTAGAGAGAGCACTGAGCATCAAAACCTGGAAAGGAGCTTCTGAAGCAGCCTCCGTCGCTGCGGAGGGCAGGCCATCCAGCCCCCCCCAGCAGTGCCTCGTGCCTGGGTTGCAGAGGAAATAAACTGCCTGGCTGCCTGCAAAAGCATCTCCTCCTGGGGAACGCACTGGAGAGCTCTGATTTAGCCACCACCTCCCAGGGGAGGCTGGGATCCCAGGCACCTCAGCCAATCCAGGCTTAAACGTTTCTAGGTTTTTGAAGTTTTGCTGGCCACTCCTTTTCCTGTGCGTCTGTAGATCAGAGAGAGAGCGAGCACAGAGAAAGCAGATGGTTTGTCTAAACAAAAGTCAGACTCACTGCTCAAGAGGCAGCAGACCAGTGTCATTCTGCAATGAGCAGTGTAACGCTGTCATGTCACACAGCTACAGAGTCCCCTTGGGAAGGTGAAAGCATTACCCCTCCGATGCAATTCCTATCTTTTATGAAAGCATGCACAAACACACAAAAATTGAGCAATTAGATAATACTCTCATAGCTGGCACCTTCTAAGTGACTCAGATAAGATCAGGCAGTAAAAGCAGCAGAACTTGCTGCTTAAAACATCCTCGGGGTGCAAAACCATGCCCCAAACAAGAAAACCTAGTTTTTAGCCGTGTACCCAATCCTATTGCCAGATGAAGAGTACAGAGCCAGCAAACATACACAAGAGAGTGCCAGGTAGGTAACTAGCACTGGCTACTCTAACAACCAGACCTACCAGGGCAAAGGAAAGCTAAAACTCATTGCTTGCATCACATCAAAGACAGAGCTAAGCCGAAATATGAGCAAGCTGCATGATCAGGTTACCCAAAGTTGTCTTTTGCTTCTCATTCTTTAAGAAGAAGGAAGCATTTTTTTCCATCTATGGCTATAGCCAAACTGTAAAGCTCATGGGGGAACAAGTGAAATACCATATTATTTCAGTAGAGCAGACATCACTAATTACTTTCTTACCTTGTAGAATGTCAAATTAATTGGAAAAAATAGATCAAGCTACTCTTAAGTACAGTGATTAAAGTGATCAAAAGCTCATAACAGCACAGAGAGTGCATCAAGGTTGTAGTTGTGGTCTAAAACCTGCATTTCATGATGGAAGATAACAACAAGAGGCAAGGAGAAATGTAAACATCAGCATTTTGCAAATGATTACACTAAATTCCAAAAATCATCCCAAATGTGAATTTTTTGATTTAATCTCAGGCTTCAGTCTCAGGCTTTGTTTTTCCAAAGCAAGGCAACGCTTGTAGGAAGAGGTAATATTCTCTCTTCTGACCTTCAGTCATCTTGGCTACAAAATCCTGTTATGCCATTATTCTAGAGGCTCATTAATATTCTGAAACATAAAGAGATCCTGCACAGGTTTGAAAGACCCAGGCCAACTTCTGTGTCAGCATTCAAACCAACCTTCAGATTTTCTTCTGAAGTCTACCAGTAGCCACCCACTTCTCTGGAATAGAAGGATGGATGTCATTACATATTTAATATTTATCTTCACAGTGCTACTGTGTGGACCAAATGCTAAGTATCTCTTTACACATTTGGAGCCTGGGGTCAAAGCCTGGACTTTTCATAGGTCCCTTTAGGCACCTAGCAGCAGTGCCTAAGCTAGCAGAGTAAATTTTCTGCATAGTCCATGGAGAAATATGGGCAACAGAGGAGGATAATTTAGTCAGGCTCCCAGCTGCCTTCACTGGCCCTCAAGGCAACACAGCTTCCTGATTTAGACCATGCTCTCCTATCATAGGGACTTCCAGTGAGATAGCAAGAATTAGGTGCAATAAACCCAGACCTGAGTGAGTTATCCAGTGTCATACTGGGAGCCTGTGGCAGATCAGAATTTAAACCCGTGTTTCCCTGGGTGCTAAACTATTCCGTTATAACCAGATTATTTTGTTGTTTTGACCCTTGCCTCAGCAAGGTGGTAGATGAGTTCCTCTTGGAAATTTAGGTTTGTCCAAGTTAAAAATCTGCAAGAAACAAACAGATGAAAATTGTGACAAATAATAGTCACAGTGTCCATAAGGATCCTCTTGTATAGCCCACAGAAACAGGAGAACATGTTTTAAGTTCAATAGACTTGGAGTTGAACTTATAAACGCCATATGAAAGATAATTGGCTGATTTCTTAAAGAAATCCCTCAAATGAATATTATTTTGTGTGAGATCATTTATCTAAGCAAACAGCCAAATAGATACTCAATAGATGTAAACCAGACTCCTCGAAGCACCCTTGCATTAGTTTACAGAAGGACTAAATTTGACCCAAGATATCTAATAGGATATTTGATAATCAGGATGTCTTTGAAGGATCTGGAACGATTGCTTCTGCTCTTGGCCTTGCGTTTCTTCAGCAGATGAAGGGGGTGATTCTACAAAGTTTTCACAGAGGTTACAGGAAATTCTGGAGAAGATAAGATTAAGACTGATGTGATACATACAAGTACTGTCTTTGGCATCCTCATAAAGTGTTGCAAGATAGAAACTCATTTTCTCTTTGAAACTGAGCAAAATTGAACCTCAAGGCCCAGTAACATTAAGATTTGCACAGAAAGGGAGACTGCAAACAAATCAGGAATGAGAAATTTTAAATCAGTTTGTTAACCAAAAGAACTGCTTTGCTCATTTGCATTTTCTCTCCTGCAAAATGTGATTTGGGAAGAAAGAACTCTCCTTGATTTCTTACCTAGAAATTCTTTTTCATAAAATGTAGGCAACATTCCTCTCATACCTCTATTCATTAGTGAATCATCTGGAATCGCTCCTGTTACTCCTAAACATCTCCATCTTTAGGAAGCAGGCAGCAGTGTAGGTGGAGCACTGCTGAATGTTCACCGTATGCTGCCCTGGGAGCTTCAGGCTCTCCGTGAGACATGAAGGCAGTGGAACTGTCTGAAAACTGCTGAGACCGTGGGGCTCCATAACGGTTAATATTTTGGGTGCAGAGGAGAGGATAGGGGAGGGAGGTGGTTATTAACAGTTTGCTCTCTATCTATCTAATGTACAGCTTGGCAAATAATTCAGAATTAAGAGAATTCAGCCTTTTCCTTGGCCACTGCTGCAAGCATGGACACTTGCAGGCACATGACTGAAGACATACATGTTTTCAGTGTTTATGGCAAAGCATCTGCGTCTCCATTGCTGGCTGTTCTGCTCCTGCGAAAGGGAGGGCAATTTTATTTTTCCTGTATGTGTAGCTAACAATTCCAGGAACCCCAGTTCTCCTCCCACTTCCCTTTTTCCCTTTCCTGGCTCCTTTCCTCTGGGATTTGACATCCTGAGGCTCTGGGTACCCTTAACAGCACTTCTCCCCCCTTCCTTCCAAACCTTGTAAAAGTATTAAAAAGTGAAATTTGTGGGTTTGTTTTGCAGAGGAAGACCATTGGAGAAACCGTTGGAAAAACCAAGCTAGCACAGCTTTCCTGGGGTTTCAGCTTTGGGTGCACCTGTGCTGCTCAGTGCAGTGCTGGGCAGTGGCGTGCAGCATGCCTTCGGCGTCCACGCTAGCCCAGGATGCTCACTGTGCTGCTTGGGTACAGCCTCCTTTCTAGATTTCTGCCACTTTCCTTAAGGCCTGCCTCGGTAATCAAAATCTGGAGCTAATTCTAGCCCTAGTTTAATCCTTGTGGCAGCCTTCCCACTGGCACAGCCTTATGCCAGTAGCAAAAGTAGGAAAGAGCTTGATCCCACAGGACACCCAGGAGATACCTGAGGGGATGTGGCTGTACTTAAGAGGCTCATTCCTCAATACATCTTCTAAGCATTAAAATCTCAGCATGCACTGAGAGGCTCTGAGAAAGATAAACACAAAATCTGGATACCCTTAGAAGTGGAAATTCTGGGGTATGGGGAATGGTGGGTGCCACAAGCTTTCTTGCGGCCTCTGTGTGTGCAGCTGGATTAAATGCTGGACATGCTTTTATACTGCAGCACTGCATCCCTTCTGGAAGGCAGAAAGAGGCAGCACAGCAGTGAGAATGGCAGAATCTCTGGGAAGGATCTGGTTTTGCTCAGGTGCTTCCTACAGCCCTGGTCTGTGTTAGGGGAGAGTTTTCCTTCTGTGTGACTGTGAAGCAGGGAAATATCTAGTTTCCCTGTTACACAGGGATTTTATGGATGATCCCCAAAGTGAACCAATTCCTCTGATTTCTAGTCTCACGCCCTGACCCTAAGGCTGTCCTTCCTGCACAGTTCCTGCATACATGCTGAGAGCAGGACTAGGAATGCAGCCCACTTTGAAACCATGATAACCTAGACCAGTGGTGCCCAAAGCCTTTTTATCATTGCTCACCATGCCTAACAGAGCATGGCATATGGGCCACTGCCATGAGCTGGGGCATACCTGTCACGTCAGGTCACCGTAGCCAGGGAGAAGCCAAGTCCCTGCACTGGGGCTACCACACGTGCCACCTACAAGGGCTGCTTTGGGTAAGTGTCCTGACGCAGTGTGGATCCCAGCTGGAGATCATGTGTCCTGGCCTCACAGGTCACTAATGACCTTGCAAGCCACAGCCTGACATGGCCAACAACATGCTGCTGGACACTGAGCAGCGAGTCTGCTTGGGAGGTTTCTAGATTTCTTTCACAAAGAATAGCTTGCATGCTTTGCCGGCATGGAAAGTCATGATGTGGTATTTCTTAAAACAGGGGCTTTAGAAAAGGCTTTAAAGTTCTATTTGAAGCATTTTGTTATAATAATGTGTTTTTCTTTCTCTGACCAAGCTTGGAAGCCAGCAAAACCTAGTTTCAATGTTTAAATGTGATGCTTTCTGTTTAATGACACAATAGTATTGGCTGGAAAACCCTACAAAGGCAAAAGGCTTTGGCCCATGCTACAAGGAAAGTTTTGGTTGAAGAAGGCAATGGCCAACGTAGTACAGCCATAACTCTGTTTTGCCAGGTATGCACTTAGTTCAGTGCCCAACAGGGGACTATTTTACTGTATTTACATTTATAAGGTCCTGTCCGTTACACCTAGGGCTCTTGGTCAAAATTAAGTATAGGCAGCTGCACCCATACTGATTCTTAAATTATTCCTCTGATCCTCCTTGTCCCTACACAAAAACGAGCAATGCCTTTCTCCCCCCCCAAGCCCCTCGGCCACACAAGCAGCGGCAGCAGCCAGTGCACTGCTATGGTTCCTAGTGAAGTTGCACTGGGGTCCCCCGCTCAGGATATGGCCTTCAGGACCTTACCCCAGAAAACAGGCAAAAGAAGGCAGGACAGCAGGTTTTTTGCAGCCGTTTTTGTCTTGGTTGCATTTTTTCAGTTCAGTTTCACTCTCAGAGGACTTGTTACCCACCTCGCTAAACAGGCTATTTCAGGTCTGTAGGGTGCAGCTACGGTGTGCAGTGACGGCAGCTGTTTGCTCGGCTCCCCCGTGGTCAGGGCCAGCGTGGGGTAAGCAGCGCTTTCGCATTCCCGCTGATCCCTGCTGGAACAGCGCCAGCCCTATGTGGCCTTACAAGTTGGCTTCACTTTCCTTCTTAAAGCTACAAATTAGCAGCCAGGCAAACATCTTGGTGTCAGCCCTTGGCAGTCCTCAATTTCACAGCGAGGGACAACAGAAAACTGAGAAACAGAATAAAACACTAGGAAAAAACCCCAACAAAACAAAATGTCATATAACATGAGTTCTAGCTTGCTTCCCACTCGCATTGTAAGATTACTTAGGTCTCCGTAGCTTCTTAGTCCTATGGGTATGACAAAAAGTACGTCAGTGTAATTATCGGTCCAAAAATCGTGCAAAGAATTTCCAGGTGATACCCAGGACTGCACTGTATGCTCTATGAGAAAGGAAGCAGAATCTGCATTTAAGAGGTGGGTAATGATAGCTGTAAGAGACATAGCTAAGAATTCAGGGCACAGAGCAGGTCAGGTAGCCAGTACCACCAAAAAAGTTTATATAGGTATCACGGGCAAATTCTCTGTGAGTAGGGAATAGGAGCCATGCGGTATTCAGGAGTACAAGTACTTACAGAAAGATCCAGCATTATGGAAGTTCCTGCAAGAAGGTTTTGCTGAAGCTAGTGTTTAATCCAGACCTCCCACATAGCTCCCCAGTGCTTAAACTGCAAGAATATACTTGTTCCCTAATTGCAAAAGAGCACTAAAGATCTGTAAGTATTTCTGCCAGTGGGATTGCCGAGTGTGGCATGATCAGAGAAACCCTTGACTGCAGGCTTTCAAGTGTCCAGATCAGCTCTAGAGTTTGGAAAGCAAGAGCATATGAGGAGAAAAAAGACTGGCAAAAAAACAAGCGGTAGGTCAGAGTGCTTGTTGCCGTGCTAAGAGGCATTTTTTTCTTCTCTGCACAAATCAGATAACTTAGGGAATGTGGTCCAGCTTCAACTCATGAGTTCCTGAACGCCTTGTACTACTTTTTAACAAGGTGAAATTTCCATTGCCCTCTAGAAAGGCCTTAGTTAAATAAGGTCCGAGTATCATCTTGGAACATACCCTGACCAGGTTGTGCAACCTTTGCTCACGCTGCTGCCCTCAGTTCAAGTAGCCTCTTTGCAAAAGCCAGTTATTGTAGTCCCTGAGCCAGCTCTGTCTATAGTTGCACCTTTGATGTAGATGTCCCTTTTGTAGTACCTCCCAGCCAGGGATCTCCAAGACCCATGTAAATATTAGTTATCAAACTCTAATGCAAGCCTGTGAAGTGGTTTAGGATTTCTCTTTGTCACATGAAGAGGAGTAAACAGAGGTGCCAAGCTGGTAAGTGCTTTGCCCAAGATAAGAGCTGTTGGTGGAACACAACTGTAGAAATAAGGTATCAATGGAAATACAGGGTCCTGCCTTCAAATCCCTGCCTTTTACTGACAGAGCTGCAGTTTTGAGACTGCACAGTCTTTAAGACGCCACCAGAGTTCATCTGGCATTCGTTGAGCCTCCTGATTCTCGGCCATTTCATTGATTTGCTTTTGAATTCGCGTGATTAAAGGAAACATGAATTTGTTCCCAGACTGACTCCGCAGTGCTGACATCTCAGGACCCGCCCGCAGCAGAAGGAGGTTTGCGGGGACAGTGCGCGGCAGGGGGGAAGAGGGCGCGTGAGGACCGCCCGGTGGGTGTGATGGTGGATGGCTGCAGCCACCATCGCTCGGCCCCTGCACCATGCAGGTGGGGACTGTGCCCATCCCTGGGTACGACTACCTGGGTGTGATGATGGCCCATACTTCAGAGCCATACTGTTGCATATACTATCTAGATTACACTAGCTTTTGTCGTTCCTATATGTCAGCATGCAAATACAGGCAGAGAGGTACCCAGGGACAAAGGGGAAGGACCTAAAGAAGTGAGCGGAGGAGTCCTTTTGCACAGCATGACCACGAACACCCCAGTTATCTACAGGCACATTGGCCGAGGCTCCTTTACCTCTCATGCCTCCTGACTGTCACCTTGATGGCCAGGTTCCCGTGCATCCGTGTGGGAAACAAAGGCTGAAGGTGCCCCCCAGCAGGCAGCTTGCCACAGCTATCGGATGATCTCCTTTGGCAGCGCACCGCCGCCTCCGTAACGCCTTCACCTGTTGTCTACTTGGCTCCCCTGTCACCACTGATAGCATCGCCACCATGACCTTGAAATCCTTCTCACAAGTGCCACCCTCTCTCTTAGCAGCGGGAAATCAGATTTTCCTTCCCTCAGCATGACTCCCTGCTTTTTCATTTCTGAAGAAAGAGCCAGGGAGGGAATGAAGTTTTTCCCTCTGCAGCAGTGACTCTGTTTTCAGCTGTGGCCCAACAGCTTGCTTCGCTCTTCAGCCTTATCATCCAATACCACCTTAATGCATGCAGCTACGCAAGGTTACTATTAGTGACTGATATCACTGGTGCTGCTGGCTGGAGGTTTTAACCCTAGATGAACCAAAATCTCCTCTATACCACATCCTTAGTTCTCCCTGGCATTTCAGATGGTATAAGTTATTATTATTTTTAGAGCGTTTTTTTGTAAACCAGAAAATACAATAAGTTTGTTATGTCAGAGGAAGACAAAGAGAAATGTCAGCCGTTCTCTAGGACCAAATCAATCAGTGGTTTACCATGCATGGAATGACTGACAGCTCTGGCCCTCTGGCATTGTAATTTATTCTCCAGTCTCATCTCTTTGCGAGTATTGCATGTCATGCTTTTAAAAATGTATATATAGAACCAGCTAGATGGTTATATTTAGCGCAACTGTAGGTACGGAAGCATTTCTTTTTTTAGCTTCTCTTGGTACAAATATAGAGATAGGAGAGAATCGAATGGCCCCTCTGCACCTCTTTTCTGCGCTCCTGCGAAAGCATCCCCTCCTTTTGGCAGTGTGCCCACAGGCAACTCTGCAGAGTTGCTCCTGAGGAAGGGCTCTGGCAAGAACCGGTCGAGGAACCGTGAGTTTACAGGACGTTCCCAAATTTCAGCAACAACCCCAAAAAATCTCATTCCAGTGTGGAACAAAAATGTGGTACAAAAGAGGAGTTACAATTTTTTTTCTCTCGGAAGCCCAAACTATTTATTTTGACCTTTTCAAACCTATTTTGAGGCTGAGGAGGTCACTGGGGGTGCACCAGTTGATAAGTGGGAAACCCCAAAGGGCTGAACACCCCTGAGTTAAGCACCCACTCCAATAGAAGCATCCTCCAATTCAGGATCCTCCAAATGCACCCTCCTTAGCAGGCTGGCCCAAGTCCAAGGAAGGGAAGTGCTACCAACTTTGTGAGACCCTCAAGGCTCCCAGCCCTTCTGGACCACTTCCATCCTGGTAAACTGGGCAAACTGGGGAAACTGGGCAGCTCCAGAGCATGGGTCCAAGCACCAGGAGGAAACTGGGGACCAAAGAGTCCACTGGAGACCATTGATATCCCGGCTATACCCCCACAGAGCGTGTCTAACCACACAAATCCACATTTTCCACGGAAAAGTTGTTCCAGGCATCCCTTGTTTCAGACCGGGCATCAGAGAGGCCCTTGGCAGGGAGCTGCTGGCTGCAGGAGCGAGTGTCACAGCAGGGGCGCGGGGGGCACGGCACGTGGGCATCCCCGGGGGTGCGGGGTCCCTTGGCAGCTCCCAGCTGCTCCTGACGGCTGCATCCCACAGCCTGACAGCAACTGTAACCACTGGAAGTCGTGACTACCAGACAAGTTTAATGGGTACATGGGCTTTTTGTCAGATCTGAACAGAAACCTCTGCTCTGGCCTGAGGCAGGGTTTGTGTGTCGCAGTATACCTGTTTCTTCAGGTTGTTATCAACTGGTCTGATAAAACGTGTTACTTCTCCTTGCAGGTCTCACTTTGCTTTTGCACTAGCTCACCAACGGTACAGACATATGAATAGCCTGTTATAAATGCACCATAAAACCAAACACTTGCATTTTTTATGCTGTTGTCCATTTGTATTGTGGTTTTTCATTTTTTGTCTGTTTGGTATCTACTGGTCTGTCCACACATGAGCATGCCCATTTGTACATGCACAGATCAATTAGCACATGCTTTTTCCTGTGCAAATACGTGTGTTCCTCAGGTCAGTGACTCCTCCACAGCTTATTTTAGGAGCTGGAGGCGGGTTTTTCACATGTTGACCTCAAATCTAAACACACGCAAAAATTCTTTGCTCTTAAACTCTCAGACCTTGTTTTTCAGACTTCCCAGCAAGAGAGGAGCATAAAGCACACGCAGACCTAAGAGTGTATTTTATAACCACTGAGAAAGAAACAAAATCTTCTGCTTCAAAGCAGAGATACATAATCCATGTGCACCTGCCCAGAGCTGGTCTGAGCAGACCTCCTGCAGGGCTGAGGCCAGGGTGACGGTCACAGGCTGTTTGGAGACGGCAATGTTGATATCCTGGGTATCGGTAAGTGCTTGCAAGTTATTACATCCCTTGCTCAATGGGTGAGAGAGATAAGGAGCACTTTCAGCAGGGTCTGAACACACAGGGCAGTGATAAATGCAAATCCCTCGTGCTCTGCACAACGCAGGTAATGGGTCTTCAGCAGCTTCTCCCTGGCAGGAGGAAGGCACAGTCTGGCTGACCTCGTCCAGGAGGACAAAAGACAAAAAGACGAGAACCTGTAGGAAGCAGCAGCTGTGACAGAGAGCGGGAGAGGCGTTTTGGGGTCCAGGATCTCAGAGGCGTGGGGCTGCCCTGGCCACAGTCTCCATGGAGGGGACAAGCCACTGCCTGGCAGCAATTCGGCCAAAAGCGCGCAAGTGGCAGAGCATGCATTTATCTTGGTTGAAATCAAGCTTTTTTTTGGGTTCAGTTGAAGCTAACGAAGCATCAGCACTCACCCTGGCGTGGGCATCTCCAAAACAGAAGTAAACCCCGGGGCATGCCTCGCGGCAGCCCTGGCGTGTTAAACTGCGTGCAGGCGAGGGCAGCTGTAGCCGCAGCCCCTCAACGGGGGGCAGAGAGGAGGAGCTGCCCCAGCTGGCTCCTGGGGCTGCGATTGCTAAAGCCAGAGCCAGCAAATGTGCTGAAGTCACCGGGACTGGGGAGAAATGCCCTTGGGACACAATGAGACGCTGACAGTTCAGGAACTGACAGGCCTGGGACTAGCCCTGCTGGGATCCCTCTTTGCAGAGGTCTGGATGCCTGCGGTGTGCTGGTTCATGAAATATGTCTTTTCCCTGCCATTTTTCAACCTCGAAGGACGCATGATCACCACTATTTGATGAAGCTGCTTGTTAATTATGCTTACTGAACGGTATTTTCCCCCATGTCTTCCCAAAAGACATGATGCTGTCCCACAATACATAGCGCAGCTCTAAACTGCGCAGAAAGTTAAGGCAAAAATACCGCCTTTTCCAAGGTGTTAAATGACTAGCATGGACTTGCATACTTAGCACTGTGTACTCTGTTCCCCTCTCTGCCACAATCAATACCACTCTGATTTCTTTATCATGGATGATGGGGGATGGAGATAAGCGATCCCGTTCATACCTCAGCTTTGGCATTTTGATTCCCAAACAGCCCATTCACTAGTAGCATAAAAATAATGTAAAAACAAATACATCAAATAAATGTAGCTTGAAGACATCTCTATTACAACCCTGCTCTGTATTCTATAAGCAAAATATGTACTGTGCATACAAACACCGGGGGAATGAAGGGATGCGGGTATTAACACTGACATATCAAGCGGTTCCTTCATGAGACCATATTATCTATGCAATCCCCTACAAGTATTTACATTTCATGAACGAGGTTTTCCAAACAGCACTTCCAGCCGTACCGCCTCATACTGTTCTTGGATGAAGTTCAGGTGAAGAACGAGGCCAAATCGATGGTTACAGAAGGTGTTTTACCTTCTGTAAAGGAAGACCCGGCTGCAGGGGGAAGCGGTTGGTGCTGGTGACTCGTGGGGTTTCTCCCCTGTGGGGTGGCCCTGAGCCAGGGTGACTCTGCAGCAGTGAGAGCCCCGTGCTACTGGAAGTAAAGCACTGTGTTTCTGGAAGACATCATTGAACACCCAAGACGGGCAAGTCACCAGGCAGAAAAAGGGTGGGCAAATCGTTAGCCGGATCCAGCCTCGTTCTTTGGCCACAAGGTTGGTGGCTTTTTTTTCATGCTTTGGTATTGCTTTCTTCGAACATGGCTTAGCATAGGCAGGCCTTGCAAACTCTTTACTAGGACTCCTCTGTGGAGCAGTTGTGTCTAATTTGTCACTCGCGGGGTGCGTTTGGTGGCTGGACTCACACGGCATTTTTACAGCCTTCGTCGGATGAAAAATGTGTTAACGAGGAAGAAGGTTTAAAAAAGCCACCCATTCTGCAAATAGCCTCCTTCTGTAGATATGCTGACCGAACAAAACAGTGCTGGCAGTTCAGAAAGTTTGAAAAACACCATAATCAATTAATGGATTTTTTTCAATATCGACTCACTCCTAAATCCTGACCACTAGTTCAGATAGGGCAGTTTATGACACTTATAAAACAAATTGTGGTGTAAATTGTCCCAGCAAGTTGCCTCCAAGTACCAGACTGACTCCAGGCATTAGCCATGTCCGGACCTCAGCTCAAGTTAACCATTTTACTTACCTAAATTCCCTTTGCAGTTCCAATGAGACACGTGCTACTCCTCTACTTCTTCTCCTAAGTCATTTGCTCTTACAATGTACCTGTTTCCTTGGATATAGGGTAAAACAAAAAAACCCCAACCAGCCTCTCTCGTCTTCTGTTTAAGAGGTGAAGCATTTGGGAATGAAAGGTGCCAGAACCGTAAAAATTATTAACCTATGCCTACTCTAAAGCAGGAATCCACATTTTGTGCGAGGACAATTTATATGACACTGTATGAAAATGTGGCTTGCATTTTTATAAACATAATTTTTTTTTTTACATACTGACGAGCAGAGCAGCAGGTGGCTGAAACATCTATGCAGGATGTGGGAGATTAGGGCTAAACTCCTGCTCTGCCCCAGGGAATGTGATCCACTGCTCCCACCTTTTACTGGGAGAGTCTCTTTATCCTCTGTCTTCCAGCTGCCCTGGGCTGTGGGCGCTCCTGGCCAACTGTTGCAAAACACTTGACTGTTTCCTGGCAATGGGAGAAGAAAACAAGTGAGTGCCCATGTGAGGCTAAGAGACACACATTTATGCTTGGTAAATAGATAGGCATAGTCCAACCGGAGAAATAAATAAATTTAGCATTTAGCTGTATGTCCTTCCAAGCACACCCCAACTGCTGGAGTAATTGTCCTGCAGCCAGGGGAGCAGGTCCATGGAGAAAGATTTTCCCTTCACCTGCAAAAAAACCCTGTGGCCCCTCTGAGGTCACTTTTCTAGTGCTTCATCTGCAATGATGGATACGACCACTGGTCAGAGGGATGTAGCTGCTGGCTGGGGGCAACAGGATGGTTCCTGCCTCCCTGACCTTCCTCAGTCCTTTTCTGTGATGCTTAGGGCAAGAGCCGAGCCACACTTTACACATACCATGCGAGCATTGGAGTCCCATGTGAACCTCTGCCATTGGTATCCAGCTTACTCATAGGCAACAGTCCTAGAGCAAATTGGGTTGCAGAGCCTTTCCCAATTGCCAGTGGTCTGGGCATTTTGGTGGCTTTTGAAAAAGAGCCTTCCTGAATTTTATCGTCAGAGCACCACTATGAGATTTCCATTTACAGCTGAACCTTAAAATGCCTGTAAACCAGGACAAAAAAAGCTTAGCTTAGAAGGAAGTCCTTGCTACAAAAAAAAAGAACCTGTGAGTACATACACCAGGCTGCCACTTAATGGGCTCATTTACAACCCCACCTCCTATTTTGTGGATTCATCAAATATCACAGTTCCTCGAAGAGAAGGGGAGAGCTAAGTCCATCTCCCTTTCATATTTAAGACATAGGTTAATGTTAATCAGATCATTATTAATCTGAAAAGAAAGGATCTGTAGATAAACACCAGTCCATTATAGGACATGGCTCTGCTGGCATCAGTCACTGGTACTTCCACAACAGGTGCCACTAAGTATTTCTCAATTATTAACAAGCCTGAAGCCAGGTGAATGGGTATAGTTATGTCAAAAGGGACACCATTACGTTAGAAAAACTGAGTTACACAAGATCACCTCCTAGTAAGTTGGAAGTGTTTCCTGTTTGCGAGGTGAGAATTTGCAGCAGGCCGGGTAAGCAGCAGGGCTGAGCCACGGGGGAGTTGGTCAGCTGGCAGTGCAGAGGCTGATCCGGACCCCATTCATGCATGAGGAAATTTTCCTCGCCTTCCACGGGCACAGAAAGAACCGAGAGGATGGAATTAGCGTTGTGTCAGTCGGTGCCAAGATCTTTCATGAAAATCTCAAAAAAATCTCATCCGAAAGCCCTGCTACCAAGACAGAAAATGAAGATGATGAGAGCCCACTGATATTACATTCCTCTGGGCTCTCTCTCTTTACTCACCTCAGGTGCCCTTCTGATCTGTCTCCTGGGCCATTGTTTTCCATTTTCATTATCAGGCTAGCATGGAAAAACTTCTCATGGCACAGCGGTACAACAGCCCTCTCTATAGACCTGCTGCTCTCACTGTCCTCCTGTCTAAATTGGGCCATAACTTCTGGAGAAAGGCCTGGCAGGGTGAATTTTACCCACCACTTGTAGTTTGTGGAGAGCCACTACACATAGCCTGCAATTCATGTCTCCTTCACACAGCCAGAGCGTCTGAAGGGGTCTGAGCAGAAGTGAAAATCAGCCTCCTGGGTGCCACTGCAAACAGGCAAAGTTAGCACACTCCCACTGACACCCTTGGGATGTAGGCACCTATACAGAAAATGGATGCCTCAATCACTTAGTGGAGCCTGTCTGCAGTATTTACAGAAAACTGATACCTCTGAGCATTTACGGAATTGCATGAGTGGGGGAAAACGAATGATATATCGCTGTGCAGGCAGTGACCCTGTGGGACCCAGACGGTCAGCCTCCTCTATCATGATAATAGTATTTTGTTAGTAGTCTTATCATTCCCACTGCCACAAGTGTTCATCTACGGTTTTCCCCCTTGGTGAACCACAGGGTCATTTCCAGTCCCTGGCAGCATGCTCACTGCCTTAAAATGAACAGGGGAGTGATTACATGTGGGAAAATAGTGCCCTGAAAGGAGAACTGGAGGAAACCCACACCCTTCGCTTTCTCTGGAGGAGGTGGAAAATAGCTCTTTCTTGAGCCCTGGGGTAGATGGATCAGGGAAAGGAGGAGAGATCTGAGACTGCACTGGGCCCACCGAGGATGGAGGGCTGAGCTTTGACCTGGCACCTTTGGTAGTGATGCTAATGAAATGTGCATTATGCACCGAGGAGCCATGTGTTGAATACGAGACAGAACTGGGCAGGCTCTTTACATCTACCTGTTATATGGGAGCTAAGAAGTCACGCAATTGCTTCCTTAAACAAAGATTTGCAGTCAGACTGTGTTCATGTCAGTTGAAGGCAGATCACGGCCTCCCAAAGGACTTCAAAGATAAGATAACAAGCACACACACAAAAAATGCAGTCTGCCTTGCATTCCTCCGGAGGGTCACTAAGGCACTGCAAAGCCAGCTCTGGGTTGAATGCACCGGCTTGCCTATAGCTCCTCCAGTAAAATATGGTTTTCTGCCTGCAAACCTCGGTACTCAGAAAAGGAACGATGTTTGTAACAGTCTTGTCTCTGGAGCAGGGGTGCAAACAGCACCTCTGGATGGACATGTTTGTGCACGCGATCTGCTGTGCCCGGGGACCACACGGCTTGACCTGCGCCATATTGCAACGCAGAAGACGAGAGTGGTGTACAGAGTCAGACCAAGGTTTCTGGATCAGTCTGGTAGCGTATCCCCAAAGCAGCCAGGGGTCGATGAGGAGGGAAGGAATAAGAGAAACATGGCAAGCAGAAGATGATCCATCCCATTGCCACCTTCTCAGCTTCTGGCAGATGTGAAACTTAAAGGCCTGTCCGGGCTGGAGCTTATAGCTGAACCTTTGTGCCTTGCAGCACCAGTTAGTTCATCTTGCAAACTCTAAGTCCCGTTGAAACCCGTTTATACTTTGGGGTGGCCTCCACATTACCTGGTGGCAGCGAGTTCCCCGGTTCAACTATGTACAGTATGGAAAAGCATTCCTTTGCATTTATTTGCCTGGTAATTTCAAAGGAGTTCCCATTCTGTCCTATCTAATTTGGAGGATGTGTGCCCAGCGGTTAGACCACAGGACTGGATCTCTGAATTAATTCTATTTTCATCGCTGTCATTCTTCTAAAAGAGCAGGTATTATTATTCATTGGAGTGAGTTTCACCTTCAGCCAGCTCAATTATAATCACCCCAAGCAAACAGTGATCTGGAATTTGGACTTAAATGACATAGTTGAGACTAATGTTCCCTGTGTACCTGCAGAGAACAGGTAGAAAATAAACTAGGCAATAAAGGTGAAAATTCTATTTTAAATTTCCAATGCCTGGATTGATTTGTGCAATTGAAACTGCTGCCAACATGTTACGAAATAACTTGTCATACAGTAGTAGACCCTATTATATAGCAGAATCCCTGTAGTTACGGAAAGAAAAGACGAGATCTCACATGAAAGGGAAAAATATATAATTTCTAAAAACAGTGGTTTACATACTGACCTAAGAACCGTCTATCTATTGAGCTGTGGTAATTGTGCAGTTTGCTATTTCTATTGACGTGTCTTCGTGTCACTTGTCGTTTGCCAGTGAAACAGCATGAAAATTTTGAAAAAATTCAGCTAGACCAAAGAGTGCTTACCAACCTGTGTTGACGGGTGAGTAACCAAACAGCTAAGAGAGGTTCACAGATATAAAGGTGCTGCTCAAAATGAGAAGTGGTAAGTGTCCGTGTTAATTATAGTCTTGGGCACATGCTAGTACCACGCTCACAGCCCAGTGCTAATGGGATTTTTTTCCTTCTTTCAGAGGGAAAAAGCCACAAGGAAAGCCAGGCAGCCTTTCTGGAAGGGGCTGTTTGCATCCAGGACGTGTACAAATCTCTTTACATTTATTTAGAAACTAAGGCAATTAAAACACCCCAGGCCTCTCCTGTTAACTCAGAAACATCATCATGAAGATATTTATGCCACAGCGGCTTACTACGCTCGGTTTACTGGAAAACTGGAAAGCTGCATTTTCAGCCATTTGATCAACAATTTCCTGAGGTTGCTAATGACTTGCAAAAATCTGCCCAACGGTAACAACCTCAGGAGACTCTGTTGTCTCCTCTGAGAACACTTATTTGTTTTCAGAATGAGAAATTTAATTAGGCGAGGTTTTTTGGCAGAGGAGTTCATGCCTTGTGCCCTCGACGAGCAATCCCTGTGTGACTGCCCAGCACCACCCAGGAGCCCGAGCCTTGGCAGAGCCGAGGACCAACCAGGACAAAGGAAACTAATCTGATTTTAAACTGGTTCCAGCTGCGTTTTCCCCCTTCTCATGCAAACCGAGCAGCTGAGCTCGCCCCCCACCTTTTGGAGTTTACCCCTGTGCCCATGCGTGGGCTTGTGCATGGGTTTCATGGCCGGGAGGAGGACCGGGGACCCTGGCAGGAGGTCCTCCATGGCTGCTCCGGGGCTGGCGAAGGAAGCCCCCACACCAAGGCACGCAGCCTTAGCGGGGCGATGGCCGGGAAGGGTGCGCACAAACAAACCCATCCGGGCAGGTGCAGAGATAAGGGACAGCCGCCTCGGCAGGTGCCACCAGCATTCCTGAGGGCTTTCTCAACTTCCACCATCCTAAAACAACCACGTTCAGGAGGCACGCTTAGGAATCCCCAAAGACTCTCCATTAAGTCACTAATTGCTGCTCATTATTGTGAGGATGATTTGTGAGTGCCGGTAATGTGCTTGGTGCTAAGGAGGCTGCAGCGCAGTGCCAGTCCCCAGCCGGTGGCCCTGGTGACTGCCAGAGATGCAAACATCACAGGAAGCAGCTCCTGCAGCAGGCAGCAGCCCCGCGCTCCGGAGCCATCCTAGGATACGACCCCCCTGGGGACCATGGGGAGGGGAGGGATGTGGGACCGCTAAAAGAACCTCGCGATGGGTGAAATCAGACTGGGGAGAGGAGAAATGGGTGTTCAGATCACCCAGACATCCCCTCACCAGCACTGGAAATACTTGTGCACCTGCTCTTGGAAAAGCCACGTACACCACCGCGGGATGTTTTTCTCAGCAGAAGCAGAGGAGGGGAATGTCGTGATTATCTGAACAATTTTAACAGCCTCTCCTCCACGTATGGTCTCATCATAGGAGACCCAATCACACAGACAAGTGTAAGATTTGTATGATGCATGAGCTGTGCTTTTTTTTTTTTGCATTTGCAATTTTTCCCTCCTGAAAACCTTTGGTTCTTTTTGTTCCCTGTACAAAACAACAGTCTTTGCCATGACTGGTTGCACTGCACTTTTCCCTTCCCCTCCAAGATGTGTTTGTAGGCACGCTCCCCAAGTTTTTTTAAAGATGGGCTGGCACTGCAGGGTGTTCTCGGTCTAAGGAGAGGAAGAAGATGAAGACAGATACTTGTTTTCTTCTGGCAGGGGAGAGTGAGCCACTGGAAAAGTTCGTAGGATAAGAGAGAGTCTTCCTCTTTGGGTGGCAGAGTAGCACAAGCAGCTCCCTACCCTGCAAAGGGAAAGCAACTGACTGTAGGTAAGTGCCCCCAAACTTAGGTACTCCTCAGTCGGCAACTGCCTACCAGCCTCCACCTCCCCATCTGCTGTTCTTTGGAGAATGCAAGTGTTCCCCCTCTCCTTCTCGGCTAAACAAAATGGGCTAAATCAGTGATGGCATCTCCTACAGAGCCCCTTATTTATTTTGCTGTCAAAATCATTGTATGTATAGTTTTTGCACAGTTTTATTTCACAGTGTAAAATTAATACAGAAGGAGAGGGGGCTTAAAAAATCAGTTGCAAACAGCATGTTCTCATGTAAATGAACACACTCCAGCAGCATTTGCAAATCTGCAGTAGGGCCTTGCGCATCAGACTGCAAAGGAAAACTAACTGGGGACCTGGCTACAGAGGGAAGCCTGGGTTTTTCTCTTTTTTTTTTCTTTTTTACAGTTCAAACTGAAAGGGAAATAAAAGGCTAATAACATGCAGCTGAAAGTTAAATTAGATATTTAAAATTCACTCTGTTAAGTTAGGGAAGGAATTGCTCAACACTCCAGAAAGAATATGCTTAAGGTCCACATTTCTGAATGACACGGCGGGATGTTTCTCCTGCAGCAGGCCTCCCCGAGGGAGCTCTGTGTTGGGCTCTGCCCTATCTCCATCTCCTGTGCAAAAGGAGTGCAAACCAGAGACAGGCATTTCCCACTCAGCTCGTGCGGCCGTCAGCAACTGATTAGCAAAAGGGAAGCTGGCCAAGATTATTTTTAGCCTAACAACCTCCCTTTAAAGTTCGTAACTCCACAACGCGTTGATCTACGGTGAATGCACACCTGAACAAAGTCCGATACAAAATTCCTTTTAAAAATTGTGTAGAAGTGAATGCAAACATATATGGGAGCTGGAAGCTCGGCCTCCAGGCTGCTGCCTGTCTGTCAGGGCAGCCCTCTGTGCCATACAGATTGATCACTCCCTATCAGAAGTCATTCAGAAGGAAAGCTGTGCCTTGCTAGACAACCCCTAATTTTCATATCTGTTATCTGGGCATCACAGCAACGGCCAGAGAGAGATTAGGCAGTTATATAGATGCTTTGCATTGCCTTCTAATGACAAAAAAAAGGGCCTGGGAGAGAATGCGTCACTTGCCCCAGGGGAGGACACAAAGGGTGACACATCTGTGATAAGGGAGTCGCTCTGCGGAAGAAAAGATGAACTCACCCCCCATGAGTAACTCAGCTGGTAGCTTCTGCTTGCCCACTTTGACTCTGCACTTGCAGAAACTTTGCTCTAAATAGCAAAATATTACAAGCCACGAGGGTACCCAGTCAAAATGCTCTGTTTATACATCAAGGTTTTCACTGAACTGTCTTAAGCAGATGCTGTAAAGCAGCTTGTTGAAGTATCTCCTAAGATTGCTATTAAAAGCCCATCAGACACATCGTGGACACAAAAATGGGAGATTGCAAATGGCCTGGTGGGGCTTTTTCCTACCTCTGCCCGTGGTGCCATGGTGGGCTGGCTCTGCCTTTTCTCAGGTGCAATGAGCTGTTCAGAAGAGAAGCAGAGAAGCTTTGCCTTGAACCTTGCAGAAACGATTCACTGAGATACGGCTTTGTTTAGAAACGGATATATCCAGCCAGGAGCCCTCGGAGACAATAAAGCATCTGTTTGACTTCCTCAACGGGTTAGCTGTGTGTAAGTCATTTATCCCCGCTCCTGCTCCCCCTCCTCAGCTCTCACTATTTGTATTTTTTTGCTAAAAAAACGTCGCCTGCCTTTCCGTTGGCGAGCAGCTTGGGACACATTGCCTGGAGTCTGACCTCAAAGTAGGGTGGGATTTGAATCCAAAATCCACTCGGTTTGATCTCACAAGAACCGCCGCGCTGCACAGCTTGTATGCCTTTAGTAAAAAGGCATGCCTTCAAATCCTTCCTTTTCAGAGGCCTGTCTCCGTTGTCAGCTGCCATCTTTTGAGAGAAAGATCTAAAATTAGAGAAAAGCTGCCCTCCACTGCTGGAGAATACTGCTGCTGTGACATATGAAAGCAGAAAAAAGCTTCGAATAAAGGTCTTCTGCTTAGGCTCACATAACAAGCAAGAAAGGCTTTGGGTCTCTCCTGTCCAGACCGGCGTTTGCGGAGATCTGATTTAAATAGGCAGCCACAGCACCAATGCTTATCTTTGTCTGCCTAAACGTTTATACTTTGCCTGTCATCACAGGCACCGTTATTTTGATGGAAACCTACAGATCTGAGGGTTTTTCTTTTAAATACCTTTCCTAGAAGTCCTGAGGGATGCCAGGAGACCCTACTCTTTGCAATAAATCAGCGAAGAAGAAAGAAACCCTCCGAGTGGAAACAGCGGCTCGAGAGCCTCTTTGTACGTGGTGGTTGTGATGAGGTGTGGACACCGTGCAGGGACTGAGCTGTGGCTGCAGCTCTGGAGACCTTGGGTTCAAATCTGCGGACTTCAGCTGGGCCCGGGGTGTCCTCAGGAGCCCCAGAAACCTACTGCCAGTGGTAACACCTGGGGATCGGGGGCCTGGGGCTGCCTCCCCCTGCGCCTCTGGTAAACCCTGCCACGGCCCAGCTGACCCTGCTGCTGCTCCTGCCACCGTGGTCTCTGCGCACCGCTGCATCCCTCCCGTTAAATAGCGTTTTCCCACCGCGGAGGGATTAGTGGGGCTAACAGGGTTAGAGCTGCTATAATGCATCATGCCACAACAGCCCAGGCTGTTGTGCCTGGAGGCAGGGAGCCCTGGGGAGACCCCCTCCTGGTGCCAGAGGGGAGAGGAGCCGGCAGCACACCAGGGCAGGAGAATTAAGATGAGAAAGAAGCCTCCTGCTACCTGGACGCAATGAAGATGCTACGAGAGAGCAGGATTTGCCTGGGAGCAAGGCAGTATGATGGTTTACCTTTTAGTCTGCGTGTTTTACTGTGTCCCAAAACCAGAGACCCCTCTCTAACCCAGCAAGGCCAGCACCGTCTTCTTCCTTCTTTATCTGTTCTTCCTCC
>NW_009232609.1:0-16083 GCF_000690835.1 Fulmarus glacialis
TGAAAGTGCCACCGTCGCACTCGGGAATGAAGCCTTTAGATTGCTCAACTTTAAAGTAGATTTTTGGCTTTTCTCTCAGCTCTCTTTTCCCATAAGCAGTTCAAGGAATTTGTGGTTTATAGACCAATGCATGCATTTGCTCCATCAAAAACATTAGAAGGAAAAAACTGCTAAAACTCATTATTAACAAAGTGAAATTGTCTGTGAAAGCAGACAGTGCTACCCCTTGCCCCCCAAAAAAACCTCTGAAATCCTTAACTCTCCCATTAAGTGTCCTGTGGAGGTACTTGGAAGAAGGAGAGTTAAGAATAGGCTGACTATAAGTCAGCAGTTTCTTTGAGTACCTTAGGCCTGTTTTTTAAAAACAAATCAGCCATACAATTTGACCTTACCAAGTGTTGCAAAAATTAGCATCCTGATGTATCTTTATAGCAGTTCTGTTTTAAAAGTTCCATTTTGACTATTGTAAGAGAAAGAGGCAAATACATTTCAAAAACTGCCAGCACACCAAAGTCTGTGATTGCATATGAATAATTGATCATAAATGATGGCAGAAAGGTTGACTTAAAAGATAGGAGTCAACTTTTCTGGGGCTGTGAAAATTATGTACACTTTATCACCTTTAAAGACAATAAAAAGTTGAGGCAATTAGCTATAGATTTTGAGATGCATTTTCATACCTTCATTTTCTTTAGTCTTTAATTTGCAAGTGTTTGTTGTACCTCAGTTTTGGATATAAAGGGTAATACACAGAAGTCAGTATATAAGCAATCTGGCTTTCAATTCTGCAGAACACTGAGACTTGGTGAAAGATGGAGTTTTGTGCCTTAAGATTAGGGTCATCTGGTTCTGTATTATGGAACTGTTAAAGCTGGTAGCCTGAGTGTTTATGTATCACTGTTTATAGAGGAGTTGAAAGTGGAAAAAAAAAAGGAAGCTCTGTGAAAGTGGCTAGTTTTCAGGTGGTAGTTACTGCCATGACTGTCTTCCTATTGTCTTCCTATTCACAGCCAAATTCCTCCCTCTCCTCCTTTCCCACCGTGCTCCAAAAAAAATCGGCTTTCCCAACATATGGTGGGGAGTAGCCAGAGCTCATGTCAGGACATGCTACTGCTGACCAACTCTGTACATAGTATAAAGTGCAGGGCATGAGACTGGCAGAATACAGTGTAATTTTAGATGTCAGTGATGATAACCCCTTGTTTTATAGGAAGGCCTGACCATGGTAAGGTTTTAACACCAACTATTCAACCAGAGCTATTCAAATACAGATCTTTTGCACGAACGTGAACTGACTTGCACTACAGTATAGCTTACCAGTAGTGTTACGACTATAACCTACAAGACTTCAAGTGCAGCTTTTTTGTATACCTAGCAGAGTCATCCCCTTAAGGTTTTCACTGTGTGCTACTGAAACAAAGATACATTTGGCCCCATTTTATGTAGTGCTTTGTCAGTAGCATTTCTTTTCTTTAGGGTGCTGTTTAAAAAGAAATGAGTCTGTGTTCAGCGGTTTTTTTGTTTTTATTGTAGTAACGCTGTTAGGCCCTCCGGTAGGCACCACAGTGATACAGTCCCTGCTCCCATAGAGCTTACATGCTAGCTTTCAAAAGTCAGTTTGATTATAAACTCTTGTACATCCCAAATCTATACATAGGCTCATATGAAACTAACTCTGATTTTGGACTTGATTCTAGTACTTTAAAAAGTCAGCAGCTAGATTTCAAGACCAGAATCAGATATAACTTGAGTTTGCTGAAGATGTTCCTGACTTTTCTTGCTGCAAGCACAAAAGAAGCACATGCTGAAGCTCAACATTTCAGAATATTATTTCATCTGTAATGTGCTGTTTTAAAAAAGTAAAACTAAAAAAAAAAACCAACCCCTAGCACATAATACAAAATATACATAATATTTCCAGCATTATTTGCGGCTGTGCCAACTTAAAAGTGCAATAGACTCACCCATTACAAAAACTGAATTAGCCATTTAAGTATTATTGTAAAAGAAAAATAAACTAGTAACTTGAAGTGGTTAGGATACAAAAACCTTACCCATTGCTATGCCTTCCCTTTATTTTGGGAAAAAGTATTATGTCCAGGCTGGGGGGAAAATCCTGTTGTCTGGGACAAAATAAACCCCAGTGAAGACTGGTGAATTGAATCACTGCTACCTGATTGATAAACTGTTAAATCCCCAAAGAAGTTGGATGTCAGATACTGACCTGTACCTCCCACTGAAGGTGGAAGAAAGAAATCTGGCTGAATGCCTAAATTTCCCTTGCAAGCAGCACCAGAAATGAAAGATGCTGCCATCTGCTGCTTTGTGAAATTCCCCCTCTGGCCTGGAGTGCATGACCCTGGTTATGTAGGAGCTTCCCACACATACGGGTGGAGGGTTTTGCTTTCTTCCTCACAAGTTTATACAAGAGTTGAGACAGACAAATTTTTATCTGTACTTTCAAAGCATTTGCCCTCAGGGTTTATAATTACAAGTCAGGAGCTTATTCTTTAGCTTTATGCAATTGCTACTTTTTTTTTTTTAACTTTTTAAATAATTGTTTTGATCACAAACTCAGCTGATGGCAACAATCTTGTTTGACAGTCGAGATCAGAATCTGGATTGTTTTTCAAAATGTTAAAAAAACCCCAACACCCCAAAACATAACATTTCATAGATACACAGAAAATCCAAAACACATATAAAACTACACTGGGCACAATCCAGCTGTCACTGCAAATGAAGCTGTTATTTGCCAAAGAGATGGTTGTCTCCTGACTGACTTCTGATTAAAAAAGACTGAGTAAAACTTTCAAACGTGCTCAAGCCTAGTTTTTGAAGAGTCCCTCAGAAAATAATCTGAAAGGTGCCTAAGCATAAATTACAATCTACCTTTAGGGGAAAGAAAACGTGACTCGGGTTCTGAATCAGGCACATTTAAATGTTTTACTCTTCAAGTAAATCACCTCGAGTTGGAAACGATCTCACTTGCATGGCAGCGTACATAAGGACAACAAACACATCTTCTCTCACAATTATAAGCATAACTGCCAGCCAAGAGAGAGAAAGACAGCCAAAAGGCCAATCCCCCTGTCTGTAACCAGTCTTACAGCATGGGCCTTTTTAAGACTGAGCTTTCATTAAAACCAAGCAGCATAACAGCATGTGATAAACTGGAGGTGTGTAACCAACACAAAGTCACCCAAGTGTTGTGCTCAGAGCTCCTTCCAGAGCACTACAGTACTTTACTGTATAAAACATAAGTTAACTTCATCAAGACATAAACATGTGGGACCAAATAAAATGTGACAGGTAAGGAGGTCATACTGAACTTTGGTCTCCTGGAGGGCACTGAGATGCTAAAGAAACAAGTGCAGTAAGCAATTTACAGAGCTTAGATCTTCACTATTCTCTGTCCTAATGTGCATACTTCCTCAGTCATCATCCCCTTTAGTTCACTTCATGCTCTTAGCCTTGCAAAATCTTTCAGTACAGAATTAAAGGCAGGATCTTGATTGTCTTCCCTATTTACGTCAAAAGTCAAAGTGATGTTAGAGGAACTGTGAGCATAAAGCCCAGTGTAACAGTAGTGGTAGGCTTCTCAAGATGAGATCGGAAAACTAATCATAACATTGCAGAGAACATGCTGTAAGTGATTACGAAATTAATATTTTCTTCTCGGAGAGAAAGTATGCAGAAGGCAGTTATACATACCATTTGGCAATATTTCCCCAAAACAATGTACTTCAGTAATTTAGTTGTGACCTTAGTGCAAGGAATATGGTGAACTTTTGGAATGGTTTGCCCATCCAGTTGTCCTGTAGCACCCAGACAGAGATCTTCACACGCAGTTCCCACTTTATAGATTAGTTAAGACAAAGGTTTGCTGGTGCAAATTATTTCTCTAAAACAATAAGGATGGAGCTAGTCAATGAAAAAATGAGTTTTCTTCTCACAGTCTGGAAGCGGTATTCACCACACATTCATCATCAACTTAATAGAAAATGTCCTTTACACATATGGTACTTGTCAACTGAATTACGAACTGATGCTGTTCCACAATAATCTGAAATAAATTGCTCTGTTTCACTCTGCAGTGGATCAGGAGAAGGGTTGCTGGCACAATATGTTACTGTAAACTCCGGACCTGCCAGTTCTAAGGGCTAAGTTTGTTTGAAAGGCAAAAATTTACAAGAAAAGGCACTATAAATCATTTTTGAAAAAAACAAACTGTCCTGCAGTTACTCTTATAATAGAGTGGAATCTGTAAAATATTTTCATCTATAAAAAGACACTTTCATTAAAAATATTTAAATGTTACTAAGCTTTAAGGCACTCCAGCTGAAGAACCAACTGGATCACAACTACTGTTGGTGGCTCAGATCTCCTCTCTTTATCTACATAACTCATCACCTTCAGTCTTTGTCCTTTGTGAGTTCTGTAATTTCATCGACATCTTCTATATCCTGTGTCATTTTCTCATACTGTCTCTTGAAGAAACCAAGCTGTGAGAAATATTAAAATAACACCACATTACAGTGAGTCATTGATAGTTACATTTCTCAGCTAAGCTAAATAGTGTGCACACGCATACAGCGTTTGATTTGTACATAATGCCTAACTCTAAAACAAAAGGAGCTGGGCCTTAAACTCCTGCCTGGTGCAACTAAATGCCAAAACAGCAGTGCTGAGTAGCCAGTTGTCTCCGTGCCAAGATACAGGCATCTCCATGCTGCCTTGGTGTGCCAAGGAGCCCTTCAAGCACCAATGCCCTGGCACATAGAAGAAGTTTTCTCTCCCCTTAATCTAGGTATCCTTTGCAAATTACTTTGCCCTTACCCTTCTCTGGTCTCTTTTTGTCTGTTCAGTGTATATCCTCTCCCTCCTTGCTTCTAATCCCCAGCCTTGCCCACTGGGAATATCATGGGAGTTCAGAGGCTAGGTAGGGAGTTATGGAAGGAGGCAGGCAGTGTCAAATGGAAAAAAGTAAATGCCACAGCTCCTGTTTTGAACCATTGGAAACTCATTTATCATCTTCAACGTTACCAATTTCTATGGGGACCCATTTCAGAATTTTGATTTTTAAAGCCCTTCTAAATGCTCCCATCAAGGGCGCAATGCCAATGCAGTGTTATTCATACCACCAAACTGCATGTGCGGTTTTGTTCATCACCAGAGAAGAGAGATTCCAAAGAAAATAGCCTAAATGTATTTATCCCTTTCTGCTTTTCTTTTTAAGAATATAAACACCTACTTACTTTCCACAAAACGGCAACCAATACCAACAGCAAGAGGAGTCCAGCCAATATACTGCCAATCACAACACCAACTGGTATCTCAGCTTTCTGATCCGGCTTCATTATTGTAACTGGGATCTGAAAGCAGAGAGGTTGTGCGATAGGGGTTAATGTTAACTGCATATAAAGTAGGATTTGTAAACCAAATACTTCACTAAACCAGAATAGCTGGACTGCACACATTCCAGGATCAATGACTGGAACACACAGGCAATTACAGCCCTTTCACTGGTGTCCACAGGTACCTCATTGCACCACCGTGGCACACAGCTGTGCCAGTTAAGGATTAGGGGCCCTCATCACTCTTGGCCATACACGACAGGCAGAGAAGCAATCTCTTCCTGCCAGCTTTCTGCCTCTGCAGTAACAGGGGGTCTTTCAGAGTTGTTCCCATAGTGCACGGATACACCATCACTAGGTAAACCAGACATGCTTACATGCAGGTGGGGAATAGCATGGTGTAGAGCCCCATCTGCTCAAAACAGACTTCTGCTGCATCAGCAGAAGAACTACTTCCAACCGAGCATTGTCAGAGCCTGTTATCTGTAGTGGGCAGCTGTAGGAGGCAATACGAATCATGAAGGCCAGACACCATCATGCACTCACTGCCTCTGTTGAAATTTCTCCCCTCCCGCTGGGCAGGTACATCTGTCTCCTTTGCCTGCTGTTCCTACCTTCAGGGAAGCCACGAACAACTTGTTAGATCTTCTCACGTTAATCTGTGTTCTCCTGAGTCAACTGTGTGAATTTGCTGTAAGGTGTATGGGTCAAACAGGAGTGTTTCTAGCACATCTATGCTTCCTGAACTACAAGCAATACCAGAGAGCTCCCAGAACAGCAAACGGTATCTGGAAGTTAGTTTTCAGGTGATACCATATCTAGTTGGGTTGGGTATGACCAACTATATAGTTACCTATACAGTTACATATAACATCATAGTTGTTCAGGGAGACTGAGCAACTGCTGTTATATTTATGAGCTGTAAAATCTTTGGATTTAATTTTGGAACAACATGCATTTAGCATGCAGGTTTTTTTCCTTCCTGAAACATGATAAAAGAAGTCACGTTGGTTTACTTCTCAGGGTTGCTTGCTCAGTGCGTTTGTCTGGTGTAATTTAATCTTAAGCTTTCTGGGAAACTCGCACTGGACTGACATCTCAGTGATTTAAGTCATTTCTGCTGGAAGGCTTCAATGTTGTGCTAGGTGTGGCTATGTGTATTCATTTCACTGAGGCAGGATGGCTTTGTGTATTTTCTAACCGAATGGCCATAATGATGATTATAGCAGGTTAACGTTCTGTCCTCCAGCTGGCAGTCCTTTCCAACTTGGAAAAAATCTGAAAGCTTTTACGCAAAGATACCTAAGCAGCTTCCCCACATAGCATCGCAAGGCAATATTAATTCATTTGGCTACCCAGCAACCCAGCTCATCCAAACTAAAAAGCCAATCTCATACATATGTGCAGTTTGCGTAGTGATGCTTTCTCCATTAGATTAACAGTGAAGTGGCACTGTTGGAGAGGTAAATCAATGCCTAAGAACAAATATCTTCCCTGAAGTGGTCAGTAAGACACCACGGCTGGGCTTCACCTCATCTAGTGTTATATCTACGATATACTTCCTTGGCTTCCAAAGGAGAAGGATAGGGCCTAATTCATGCTACTTATTTTCAGGATCATCTTTAAGACGAGATTAATTTCAACTCAGAAATACCTATTCTTTCTATGGATTAGGTTTATAGAAGGGCTAACTCTGATGTGGATGACTAATGTAGATATTAAGTTGGATGAATCCTACCACCCTCATCTAAAATAACAGGCTAAGTAGGGAAATAAACTCAGATTGCTTCTGCACCGTCCTATTCCCAAGGAAGTGTGAAGGGCAAAGACTGGGTATCACTGCTGGTCGGCCCAGAAGTATATGCAGTGCTGGGTACTGACTCCATCACTGAAGCGTCAAAGCAAACTGTCTGCCCTAAGGAGAGTGTACCTCTACAAGCTGGCACATCTTCCAGGACTTCTCACAGGCAAGAGGCTATCGAGTAAGGCTGTAAGCCTCACCAAAAGCCACTGTGTTTCTTAGGAGCCCCGTGGATAACTTTCACTGCCTCAGAGCTGTAAAAGTCCCAGCTACAGACGTTTCAATGGCTGGCTGAGGAACTACCTTTTATTTGTCAACTGACTCAATCAACAGTCATTTGAATAATTAAATTCTGGTTCTCCTGAAATCACCAACAGAAGTGCTGGTAATGTAAATTTGGCAGTATCATGCTCCAACTGTGGAAAAATACCTAGGAATACATGGTTTATGAGCTACTTAAAAAGCCTGTGTAATTAATTGGAATATTTGCATTGTGTATTAATGAGTTTCATCTCCTAGCAGAAATAATACAGTGCCACAAAATTGAGGCACACTTCAGATACAGGCCTGTAATTTTTGTGCAAAAACATGGCATTATTTCCAGAACTACACATATATTCCCTTTGCTTCTTCAGGCACTGGAGGTTTCCCTGAATACAAGTGGGTCTATTTAGAGGTTCTTCACAAGAAATTGAGTGATCCATGAGAAAACAATGAGAAAAGATAGTACTGAATTATGGTCTTATTTCCACATGGAGATAGATCAATTAATAACTGCCTTTGTACATATTTAACTGAATTTTCCTTTGCCTGTGAATGGGCTATGCTACACATTCTCACAGATATTTGACTCCCTTACTAACTTGCGTTTTGGTCTTCAGTAGCCTTAGTTATTTTTATGGATAAAACAGGCTGGTAAATCCTGTAAAAATAAATCTAAACTTAGTATTGCAAATGGAAGAGTGTTCCTCTCTATATAGGCCAAGAGAACAAGGTATCTTTTTATTACAACAGCACTACAGCGCTAATGTATTCTTCAAGTCTTGTTTATGTTTGTATATAGCAGATGGAAACCTTGGGAGAAGGATTCCACACTAATAAAGTGGTGGTTTGAAGACTTTTCTTGAGATTAGCTGTGTCTATATTGTCCATATGACAGCCATTCCAAATGCAAAAAATACTCCACATTCTTTTACAAATGAGATTAAGTATACTTGCTGGAGACCTGTGCCAAACATCTGTCTCCAAACATCAAACCAAGTACACTTACAGAAGTAAGACTATAAATCAGATTTGTGAAAAAGTTTCCCAGAGCTCATTTATCTACAACAATTAATTCCGTTGCAGAAAGAAGTCCAAATTTCGATCTTTTCATGAACGGGAAACTAAATGAATTGCAGAAGTTTCTAACTGAGTTTTGCTGACAGTTCTACAATCTATTTGAGATCTACAGATTTTAACTAAGTCTGGTTTATATAGCAGTTGGCTGAAATGAAAACACTTTAGTAACTTAAGGGAGGTTGTATATAGCCAAAAAGAGACATTGGTTCAACATAATCAAATGTCACCGGAGTTTGTAATTTGCTATGTACTTCTAAAGGACACTGAAAATTAAATATTATCACTTTAATACAGTAAAAGATCGAGAAGTTGAAAAAATATACTTATCTATCACTTACAGTTAGGGTATTCTCTCCAATTATAAATAACTCAGGGTTATGCGTATCAATTTTTGCCTCTGCAAAGAGTTGCAATGTCTGGAAAGTTAACTGAAAGAGAAGATTAAAAAAAACCTGTAAAGCTCTATTACAGAGCAAGTTGATTAGAATGTAGACATCCTAAAAATAATTCTCTTGCCTTGAAATGAAGACTTAAGAACCAGAAAAAAATTACAATATTAAGAAAATTAAAATGATCTCTTTATTTGTCCCAAGCTAATGTGTCTATGAAAGTAATAATGTATCAGTAATCCAGACTTAATTTTGCTGTTCTTACTTATTAGCAATGAAACTGGAAAACTGGCTTTTTTTCTTTAACGTATAGTTCAAGCAAAACAGGAGGAGTTGATTATATATCCATTTTTATAGTTATTTCAAAGCTGTCACTGCTGCTAGCAGGAAAGAGATGGGGGGAAAAATAACAGTGAGAAAGGGAGAAATAGCTCAGCAACAAAAGACAGACGGGGATATATCTCTGGCATTTGAAAGAAGTGGAAACTGGATGTTCTTTCTCTTTTTCCCCCCCTCACCTCTATCCAATGCTTCTGTTTTTCCCCATTTATTTTTTCCTATCACTATCTGTTCCTCTCCACTGCTCAAATTCTGACATTGCTCCCTCAGCTTAAACAAAGACGACGACAAAAATCTTAAGCCAATTCCCATTTGAAAAGGAACCTTGTGCCAGATCCCACTTCCCTCTGTGCATGTGTCGAGAGGAGAGGAGCATGGCTGTGGAGACCCTGCCAGCTCACCGCTGCTCTTCTCCCTGTGCAGCGGGCACGGAGAGCTCCGTTTCCTACAGCACCACCAGGAAGGGCCTCAGGTTCATGAGGCTCTGTCATTTTGCTCTGTCATTTTGCTTCCTCAGCCATTTCTCTGTGGCAGGGCCAGGTACAGTGGGTTTGACACAGGGAACGTGAGCAATCGTGGGTCCGCAGCAGCTGATGCACACGGGATTGACCGTCCCTGCCACATGCAGTTATTGCACGCCTGCACTGTGCCATCTGCCCAAGTGGTCTGTCCTGCACTCCTAAACGTTTAGAAACCTGCCTAAGCACTATTCAAAGAACCTCGTTAATTCCTAAATACATTTTTCTTTGCTTTGCTTAGCAGGTACGGGCAAGCCTGCTATCCCCTTCTTGGACAATCACTGATTGACACTGAATAAAAAGGCTGATTATGTGCATTGTTGAGTGCTTGCAAGATTATTTGCACTGAACATTGACAACCAAACAGAAAATAACAAAATGGGAGGTGAGAGGAAAACTGTGACATGCAATCTTTCCTTCCCATTACCCAGTGGTAAACAAATTATTTCCACTCACTTTCTTGCAAGGATAGCAACCTTTTGTTCAGGTCTCCACCTTCTGCATACCTGACAGCACTAACAAGGGTTCTTGACCCAGATGATTTGAAAAATACAAACTTTAAAGACAGACAGATGCTTTCCTTCACACTCTTGCATAAGTATATTACATTATCAACCTGACCTTTTCCTTTTAAGAGCTGAATGCTAAAGCTGACAACAGCCCTGCTGTTAAATGTCAATACCTGCCATAAGACTCGCCAGACAAACTAAGGAGACTGCGTCATGTTCCTGACGCTCTAGGCGAACCCAGGACTCCAAGACAGTTTGGTTGGTTGCCTAGTTAAGAAGCAAACATGGTCTCATTTCAAAAGTCTGGTAATTCATGATGAGTTATATCCTGGAGGACACATGGTGATTTAAAATAGGAAAGTCCAGATATTATTGATGGATATTTTTAAGCATCCTGTAGGTCTTTAAAACAAGGACTGCTTCCTTGACACCAAGTCTAACAAAAACAAAAAATCAATTAAAAAAAGTTTCCACACCTCCTCTAACAAATACAACTGGCAGCACTAATAGGCTTTTGATATTTTGATGTGACTTAAAATGATCACTATGTAGGCTGTGATGTTCAAAAGCTAAAAGCAACATTATTTTCCAGGCTCTGACGACACTGTACTCTGCTGTCCGATGTTGAGTTTTGTGGAAACTGTAGTTCCCCTTGAATGAATTTAACAGATGCAGAAAATGTTTTTTTCAGCTGTGAAAATTGCATTATCACAGCATTTTCTTAGGTTTTGTGCTGGACTGAAGGTTATAAGCTCCATTATGCAGCCTCACTACTTGCTTTACTTTTAGATGAAAGTTTTCAATCTGAAAAAATACGCACAACAATGTAAAGTAAAGGAAGGTCTTCCTAGATTGGAAGGTCTCTTTACTGGACTTTGAAAAATATCAGGAGTTAGGAAATATTTGAGTATTGGATCCTTCATGAAGGTGCAGCTGATGATACTCACAGCAGCAAAGGTTCCGTTCCAGATTCGGGTAGACACGTTCACAAAGTACTCTCCCTTCAGCATAACGTCTTCCAGTTTGCATGCGATGGTACTGCACTTCACATTCTTACAGTTCTTCAAGGGGAAACAGCAAGGAGAGGCAACAGCATGTATTAAAAATACGCTTTAACGAATATTCTTTTAATATCCAGATTTTTTGCCCTTGCCTTTGCCGTTCTGTGCATACAAATTAAGTGCTTGCAGGCTGTGAAGAACATGCATCTTTTCTTCTGTCTAGGCAGATGCAGTATGTGTGAGAACATCCATAGGCTGCACTCCTGCACTGTGAATGAAGAATGCCACCCCCACCACAGCTGTCCCCTCAGGTACAGCAGTGGGCTTGTAAGGATCAGCTCTGCGCCCCTGTCCTGCAGCACTGCAGCCCTGAGTCTTACTCACCAGTTCTTTGGAAGCTCTGAAGTTCTCCTTTGTGAAAGACGCAGAATAAGGTCTTTTCCCTATTTGCAGTGGATTTATCTGAGCTTGACAAGTAACACCTTTGGCCTAGGAAAGATGGCAGGAATCAAATTGGATGACATCGTACTTGGGAGTTTATAGTCACCATAATATATATTTCTGGGATGAGATGGTGGCTGTGAAAGGCTAGATTGTGAATTATGTAACACTGGATACTTCAGGAAACTAAGAGACTGTATGTGGTTTTGGTCAGAATTAAACGGCTCTTACGGTAATTTTTTTCCCCCGAGATTGACGTGAAGGGTTTGTCCTGATCTAAAAATTCCATTTTTACTATAACCTTCCCAGGAAATTGGAGAAGAACCTAGCTGAAGAGTTCTGGAGTCATACGAAAAGTCAGCCATGGACCGTAAAGATGATCCATACCTGCCAAGTAATAGGCTAGTCTATGCTGACATCAAGGTCCTACCCCTTCCCTTTATGAGGAAGGGACAAGGAGAAAGGGCAGATTCTCTAAATCTTAGACACATTATGAGGGAAATAATTGATGTTTATGGTACTGATTAAACCCCAAAACACAGCAGTTTGTGTAATTCAGTTCTTCACCTGATTTGTGGTGACTGCAGTTATGTACATCAGTGGGTTGTCTTTGCTGGTCAATTCCGGAAGATAGATTTTTACAGATGCCATCTTTACTGGAATACTTCCTGTTGTTACCTGCAAAGCAAATAACTTAAAATTAATTCAGGTAGCTATACTTACATATGCATAAATTATTTGATACAGCAAGAAAATCAGAAATCATGGATGAGTATGGAAGAACTGAACTCTTTTTGCATCAATGTTTTTTATACTAAGACACTTACTAGGGTAGTAATTACATTATGCCAATAGTAAAGCAGCAAGTGTACTGTATAGCTTCAGGTCCCTGTCTATTTCCTTGGCAAAGCTCGTATTATTAACTGCATGAAATATGTTTTGAAAAGCAGATATTCTGCCACAGCCTGTACGCCTGTTATTTAGTCCTTTAGAGTAGCAGTTATAGGAATGTAAAAATGGAACATAATTTAAGTTTCTTCCACGTTGCATATTTGGATCTAAGTTTTTCTGAGTTACGTAATAAATGCTGTGATCTGGCTAGTTCTTGCATCTGGTTTGAGCACTTAACCCTTGCCAAACTTCAAGTTTCAAAGTCTAAGCCTACAAAGACTTGTCTTCCTTTATCAAGTCAGCAGAAGACAAACACGCTCTGTGAAAAAACAGTCTAAGTTGGCCTAAAGTTAAGCATTAACCACCTTCTAAGTATGTAAACAGTGCAGGACCAATCCCTCCCCCATTCTACTTGTGCAGTAAGTGCAAATTTCATCCTTAACCTCATAAAAACTGTAAGCATTTATCTCCCAGCTATTTGCAATTTTTTTTCTTACTTGACTGATTCAAAAGCATCAAAATCAGACAGTGAAATCAGGAACGTTTTTTCAACTATGTTTTGGGACCAGGCTACAGGAGGAGGTAAGGCAGTTTCTCGAACCAGAACCATTTACTAACCTTAACTGAGAAGTTGAACGTGGGGCCAATATCTTCAAAATTATTCACAGTGGAAGGAATGTTATGACCAGAGTATACTTCATAAAAGTTGATGTTGGCAAGCCTAGTTAACAACCATAAAACAATACATTTCAATTTGGCAGTTGCTTTGAAAACATATGTTACTGGATGTGCCTTCGTGAAACAGGTCAGAAGTACAGTCAGAGGAAAAATCAGTCACTTGTACTGCTGTTTAAATTTTACAAAGTTAGTTAAGAAAATACACAGTGTACTGAAGCCTGGAGCCGGAGCGAGCATGTGAAGGTAAGGCAGGAGACGCAGGCTCTGCTCAGCCTCCTGCACCCCATGGTGTTTCAGTGCCATACTGCAAGCTCCTCTCCTGGGCACAAACTGCGACTTTGAGCCTTGCAGCGATCTCCCTCCTCATAAAGGGCCCCCCGACGGTCCCCCTTGGTACATCTATAACAGCAAATACCAACAGACTCCGAGGGAGATCCTGGGCCCTAGCGCCATAGACCACAGGCAGGCTTGTTTCCACACTGCCTGGGTGCGGAAACACAGACAGCACCCTGCTTGTGTGCATGGTACATATCACGTAGCCCTCTCTCTTCTGTGGGCCACTTTCTTTAGTATTTATGTGTTAAAAAATTCAAAATTTCCAAAGTATCATGAGGGTGGTTGCAGCCCACCACAGCATGAAATTACAGGTGTGTGATGGAAGGACGTGGTGCAAGGGCCCATGGATACTTGAGGGTCTTAGCCAGCTGGGACCATGCTCAAAGACAAAGAAAGCATCCCTGTATAGTGCATCGCATCTGTGTGCTACCTGTGAGCAGCTCCTCTGCTATCTGCTCTTCATCATTAGCTTTCATTAGGAGGCTAATTTGAGCATTCAAAAAGCAAGGTGGGGAGTGAGTTAACAAGAAGCAGGGGCTATCATGATTCTGCATCAGCTCCTTCTGTAGCACAAGGTGCAAATCCATCCTCTTTACCAGTGCTGCTCTCTGTTAATCTGGGTAACATCTGTGTGTACAATCCCAAATTAACACCTGTGCAGTCTCATGGAGGTGCTTCCTGATCAGTGTGCTCCTCCATACTGCATTGTGGATCCTTCCTCCCATGGGCCCTTTCCTTGAAGGGCCTCCTCACAAGGGCTGCTAGGAAAACCCACGTGATGCATCTTCTGCTTCCTTACTGCTCAAATCTCCAGTTCTTCCAGGATGCACAGTATCAGCTTCCTTGTCCTTGCAAGAGTCACTGGTAAGACTGATTCCCACCTTTTCTCCTGGAAACTCAGATTAGGAGATTTTCCCTAGAAAGGCTTCACTTCAGCAAGACAGCACTTTTTTCTCAACCCTGGTATTTTAAGAGGTTGCTCCTCAGATACATTATCTGCCTCAAGAAGGAACTCTCACCAGATAGATATTTCCTAAGTGGAAGAGTGTAAAAATAAGCTAACTCCAAGGGAAGTATTTAGCATACACATAGCTTAGTGTGTATTTCCTTTAGTTCTTTAAATTGATTCATCTCCAAGAATAACTAATCCTTTTCTGCCAGTAGGGATTCCTTCATGCCTTGACTTGCATAAGAAATTGCATTTTCTCATACTCAGGAGATGCACCTGAATTCAAACCCCTGTTTTTACCTTGAGTCACTCTTTTAGACTCCATGCCTGGCCTTTTCTGAAGCATTGAGTTTCTGTTCATATTTCTCAGCTAATTAAATTTGCTGATTCAAGTTTGCACCATCTCAATTTCCTAGGAGGTTGCTGAAGTTGCTGTGCTAGGCCCCTAATCAGATGCTCCTGTAGTCTCTGTGCCACTGCTAACTTTGTAACAAACACACACTCTGCTTCTGCTGAAGTCTCATGCAACTTTCTCAGGGAGCTGAAAGAACCTGCATCGCTGACTCAAATGCTTCTCTGCAATTAACATTATGCGAAAAATTCTGCGACTCCAGAACTGGTGCACCAATGAATGCAGGGCCTCTGAATATTCTGTAACTGCTGCTGCAAAGCAGGCTATTAAACTAATCTTCTGTACTGTGGTCCCTATTCCAGCTCAGGTCATCCTACGCAGCCAACAGTTCTTGTAGTTATGGTGATCTTTGAATATTCATTTCCTGAATTCATTGTTGCTGTGCATTTTTAAGCAGCTTCCTCTTTTTCAAATTTCTGTCATTCTTTGAATAATTACTATTTATTTTCTGTCAGTTTGTTTACAGATTTTGGAATGCTTTGGGATGCAAAAGCATTTTTTCACCAAGAATTGGTGACCAAGTGCATCAAATATAACGTTACTACATGTAGTTTATCCTAGAAATTCAGTAATCTGGAAGGACAAACGAATCTTTTCTTTGATGAAAAGTAAAATATCCTATCTTGATTTGAGAGTCAAACCAATGTATTTTTGTTTCAGTTCTAATTTAAGTTAAACTGTAACTGAAATAATTCTTGTTTGGAACAGTAACAGACTGATTATTGTTTCAGTGCATCCCAAATCACCAGGGGTTTCCAGCGCTGAAGATAAGAGGTTTCAAGGGCATGATACGAAGATCAGTCGTAAAGGGATTTTTGTCTGTCTCTGTCGCCCTGCCCGCCCAGCTGTCTCTCCTTACAAACTGCCCTTCCCAGGGTAAAGAATCCCTCTTGCAACCCCGACCTGCCTTCCGTGGGGAGGGGAAAGGGCTGACACCAGGAGGAAGGGGATAGGTGTGAGCCAGAGGCTCTGGGCAGGTGTGTGGGAAAGCGGGGTGTGCTGCTCCCGATTCCAACGCAGCTGCAGTAAGAGGGAATCTGCCATGTGCCACCTCAGGTTTTAGTTAAATCTCTAGTTATCTCAAACTGCTTACAAGAGTTTGTATTTTTGGTCCAGGTTCA
>NW_009232609.1:16114-47527 GCF_000690835.1 Fulmarus glacialis
TCATAATTATTTTTTTTTCTTCCTCCACCCCTTTCCTCAGAGTTTGAGCTGGGGCATTTTTTTCTTTTTGTTGTTGTTCTTTTGTTTAGTTTTGATCACTTTAGCTCCAGATTTGATCCAATGTCACTACATTTGAGCCCAGAGGCCCAACCTTATTATATAGTATATACTAATTATATTATCAAAACCACAAGCACTGTTTGGTTTTTATACCACTTCCACTCACGTGAGCATCTCTAACAACTGTGCAGAGGTAAACATGAATCCACGATTTCTTACTACACATTCCATAATTTTTTACATGCAAGATTATTGAAAGAACATAAAATTCTGCTACTGTTGATGAAGTGGGAATTTGTTACGATTTCCAAAATGAAAACAAAGTTTCACTATCTTTTCAGTGGCCTTTCAAGACTGTTACTATATTCAAATGCCTTGGCAAAATGACAGCAACTCTTTACATTATTCAGCATACCTTGTGAAGTGAATTTCTGCATCATATCGCAAAGGAATTGATAAGCTGACCTGGTTGTCCAATTCTTGCTCTTCCTTACTTTCACTGTTCATCAAAACACATTTAAGTCAGGTGTTACAATACTATTTTATACAAATAATGTATTAATACCTAACTTGCTTTCATACAATTATATACTTTACCTCAATGCACGAAAACTTAGAACTGCCACATTCTGAAGATTTTTCAGGTTAAAATCAAAACTAATATCAAAGGATACCTATGGAAGAGACAAGGAACACACAGTAAATGCATTGATAGCACAAGATCCAAAAGACTTCCCAATAGCAACGCAATTATTCATATGTGCAACAATGTAGAATTGCCCTCTGTATCTGAATTCTCCACTGATTTTTGTGTAATATTTCAGTAATTTCTAGTACTCCAGAATTGCTTTGTTCTCGTTTTCCCCTACAAATTGGCGTTGTTGCATAAACATGAGCTATTTGCATTTTAAATTGTGTATAACTAGCTACAAGCTGCAACAAAAGGTATTCAGATTGCTTCTGTTACATGCTTTTAAACATTAGCACTAACACAAGCTTTGTATTCACTCTTTTCTTCCATTCGTTCCAACAGGTCCACTTTGACCAATGCCATTAAAAATTCAGAAAAAAATTAAATTTTTATATGTAATTATTTTTTTTTATTTTACTCCCCCCGCCTCAGAATGTCATGTTTCTATTCTTTCTAGCAAGTTTCTTATTGCTCCAGTTGATTGTGTTAGAGGCTGGAAGCCTATTTCTCTTCTGCCCTTGAGGAGTAAGAGATTAAGTTCCATAAAACCATGAATATACTGAGATTTATGGTATACATGAGAAAAAGGATATACGATCTATCCTAGGGCTGTGTGGGCCACCCATCTTCTCTCAAAGCAATACTGCTTTCTTGGACAGATGAGATTCACAAGAGCAGGAGAGGGATACCCCAGGTTCACGCAGCAGGAGGGGTTTGACAGGAATTGTGCTCAGCCCCCAGAAGGCTACGCATGGTGCTCTCTGCTTCGGCCCCCAGCCCTCACCCTCCAAGAATTACAAAGCTACAGTAGCATTTGAAAGCCGTGGGTAGGGACAAATGTGCTTCAAGAGCCTTTTTTCCTTTAATCTGGCAGGGAGGCACAAAAGTTTAGCCCTTAGTTTGCGTCTTTTAATGCCTCTGAAACCCAAAGGGAAGTTAACTGCCAAATCCTCACCAGCAGTAAAGGCAGATTTAGAGGAAAACAACAACAAAACAGCTTTTGGGTGTCACTCAAGGTGATTTAAACATGCTAGCTGTACCTGTTGCCCTGTTCTGAAAACTGGATAGCTTATTTGGCAAATGACTGTACTTTGTGCTGTTCCTGTCTGACACGAGACTTCAGTCCCATCACTCTGCAAAGGAAACAGACAGAAAAGTCGTCTTAATATCAGGTTTTGATAAAGCAGAGAGGAAGTTCCCAGTCTGTATCTTCCACAGGACATGTATTATGCTAAGGAGTAGTACAAATGGGTGTTACGGCAATAATTCCTAGAGATGCAGCAGATGGGTTGGGCATAGGCAGGGCTAGGAGAGAGACAAAAGAAAGGTGGGACAAGGACCGCTTCCATGTGTTTTCTTGTGAGTTATAATGATCTTGTTAGAATTTTGTGCTGGGCTTGGAAGAAGGAATACAGGCTAGAGAGTACAGGTCACCTCCGGCATTAACTCCTACAGTGCTTTTTTACAGCATTTTTACAGAACTTTTGCGGACATAGTTACACAACCTGAGAGCTCGTTAAGTACTCTCACTGTAGAAGTTAGTGTGCAGAGGGGAACTCTAACGTACTTTTTGTAGGAAAATCTACAATGCATAAGAATTTATTTAATACTTTGCAGAATATTTAGCATGTCATCATCCTACATCAAAGACAAACTCGTAGACCATGGCCAGTTATCATCACTTTGAAAAGAATTCTTTAAAATGTACTGTCTTTTGTTACAAGCATCCCTAGCAGACATTTGCCATTCATGAATTATGCTACAAAAAAAAAAAAAAACACAAACAAAAAACCCACCCATACATTCTCAGCTTATGCTTTTCTTCCTGCTTTGAAGCAGGCACATTTTTGGTCAAAAGCTTCACTTGCAGGCTGAAATACTTCTAAGCAAATGGGCTTTTAAAGCAAAAGAAACTTCTAGCTCCAGTGTGGTCTTTTGGCATGAATGCAATGAGCAATTTTGCTGCACAACAGGATGGGGAGGTAGAGGGGCACCCTCAGCGCTGTATGGAGTACTTCTGCCAGTTCATTGTTCAGGAAAATGCTGCTCTTGGGCAGTGATGAATGCTCCTATCCCTCCTCTCCTTTCAGTATAGGGATTGCTCTGGATTTCACCCCTAGGATTATCATGCACCTCTCCAGTAGCCGCCTGACCACATAAGCCAAGCACTGAAGTCTGGATTTCATCCTTCATGAATTGTTCGGGAGCAACAGTTGAGATTATAGATTTACTGCATTCCCCAAAATAGTATGTATAATTCCTTTCTTTTCCCTTTTCTAAGACAAAATTCATTATACCAGCTTCTGGTATAGCAATCATTTCAATCTGATTAACTGTCTAGCTGGAACACATGGCCTTGGCAATAACACTATTTCTAGATCCAAAGTCTGTGCTTTAAGGCCGCATCATCAATGTTGCATGCTTGATTTATCAAATACAAATTCCCTGTGGCACAGCAACTTCATTCAGGCATGTTGTTGGGATTCAAGCAGAAGATGTGGGTGCCAAGGCCTAAAGTGAGGAAAAGATGACTGAAATACTGAGGTGAGGTCAAACTCAACAGGTTGCCAACTTTTATGCTGAGTTGGCAGTGTCTCTCCTTGACCTATATAAACTGATATGCCGAAGGGAATAATTCTGGTATCCAAGAAAATAAATTGGGAGGGAGGTTTGCACACACATTTTTTCCTGGGATAGGCACTACTAGAAAGAAAAAAAACCATTTCTCTGAGAAGCTTGAAAATCAGTGGCAATAACAGAAACAGTGAGGTTTGGTATCACGTACTGGTAAAGACGATGAAGCGAAAAACAAGTTGTCTGAAAATGTAGCCTGGATTCTGGTGTTATATGCATTTTCCTTTTTATTTCTCAATTTCACATTGAACGTTAGTCTTCTGTTTTTGCTGCTGACAACAAACTGCTGTTTGCTGTTGGAAAATAAAGTCCATTGTTGTAAACAGAGGTACTAGAACAGCTGTTGATCATGAAAATGCCTTGCCTCTAGCCAACAACAAATAACAAGCACAGCAAGACATTTCCTACGTTCTACACACTTAAACGGTCTGCTTTCTAAATCCTTTGACATAAGAAACTCTGTGATGGTGTTTCTTCAAACCGAATGGGATTAGTGTCTTCTTAAAGTGCAGGACCTTGATTATGTATGGTCAAAGTCACTTTACTCAATTTTCAAGGGGTCTACCGTGGTGGGAATGTGGGCAGAGAGCGGGTGGCGGACTTGGATGGCAGCTCCAGGAAGAGGCAGCCCTGTCTCTCTGCGTACTGTACATGTATGAGTATATCTGCATATGGACGTGGAATATGTGCTGCCTGAATGGCTGACCTCAGCTCCCCAGCGGCACAGCCTGCTGCAGGATCCTCACTGCTCCCTGCGGGAGGGACCAAGACAGCTGCTGCAGCCGCTGCTGCTCTCCCAGCATGCTCCCTTTCCCGACAGCAGCCAGCCAGACACGATTCTTCTGAATGCTCACTGTGTCCTCAATCCCTGAGGCACCAAAACTTGGGTTTTTCTAAGCTGACAAGAGTCCTACTTCTATATCTGTGTTCCTATCATACCTCTTTTTCCTTGATCAGTTATTTAGACAGAAATGCTGTTGCTTTTTTTATCGTTGCTATTTCTAAGTAGGTGTTGAACTAGAAAGGCATTCTCATCTGGAAATTCATCCAAAGCCCACAAACAAACCAACCGGTGAAAACTCAACACCCAACCCCAACAATTCCACTGATTCAGCTCTTACCCATCATCTGCCTTTCGCTGAACATTCAGAACAAGATCAGAGAAACAAAGTTCATCTTCACCACAATCTTTAATAAAAGGAATCTATGGAAAACAAAAACATTTCCTGAATGACAGGGCTCAACTTTAAAATTATCTACAGACAGTAGAGCAAACACCTTTGAGGTGAAGCACATTCTTGGTTTGCAGTTAAAAAAATCCCTCTTAAGGGCATTAAAAACTCTGACACACGAACAAATTAACACTCAGTAACACGTTACTACATGTCAATTGATCCGTAAGAACAGTCCAGGCAGGTTATTGTTAACCACAACAAACGTGATGGAATCGAAGGGGTTCCATGTCTCCTTTATGTACTCTTTTTTGTAGACTAAACTAACCTAAAATAGTTCATCTTCGCCATCAACTATGGCTCAACCAACATGCTTGTTATGCCATGGTGGCTGATGTGTGTGTGTGTGTGTGTGTGAGCAAGCCCATGCAATACAGACAAAGGTATAAAAGGAACCAGGGGACGCCGCCCCCCGGTGCCTGCTTTCAGCCCAGTGACTTAACTAGAACACCAGTTTTCACTTGCATGTACCTCTTTGGTGTTTGTGGGGGCCACACATTATGGACGTGTATAACCATGCATTTTTCGATAGTAAGTCTGCATACTTACACTATAGGCCACAGACGCAGGAGAAGATATATCAAGGACAGGGCTGGAGCCAGGATTTGCAAGGCCAATGTCAATGCGCAAACTAAGGGAATTAACTGCATCGGAAGGTTCCTGTAAAGCATATGGTTCAGATGATAGCTGTCAGCACAGCAAACAGGGTAAAATATGTAATACTATTGTAAATTGAGAATGCATAGTAAAATCATACTTGCTCTAAACAAGAAGAAGTAACAGTGCAAAGTTTCCTTTCTTGACCAAAATAATTTTGTGAGATTGCCTAGTGTGGGCTCCTCTTGCTAAACACCTTTTAGTGCCATTTCCATGATAAAGCTCATTTTCCTAGGATTCCTGGAGACTCCATTCATCACAGTCATGTCTAGGACTGAGGAACATGCAGATTCTATGCAGCTGCAGAAGCTGGTCCTCAAAAGCCACAACCAGGTGACTTTCATTCTCACCTGGCTACAGAAGTCAAATTCCTATTCCACTCTGCCATACCATCACAGAGAGCAGCTGGGCCTGAGCGACAGTAAAACACAATATACCTCACAGCTCCTCCGTTTCTTAATACTGGATGAATACTCTTCTAGCCCTCTGGCTCATGGCTCCACAATGGCACTAAATGTGATCAACAGGTCAAAGATACTTGCATTGCAAACCAGAGAAGGAATTGAAGTCCTCTATCTGACCTAGCATCATGCAGGGGGCTTAAGGCAACTCTCAAGGCTGTGTTCAGTCTTCGGTTCTAGAGAAAGATGAAGACTTCCCTCCCCGCCCCGCCCCCAGCTGTATACCTAGGGCTAGCATGCACCAGAAGTCTGCCTGAAATGTTGTTAGATTGAGAGAGAACATTTGCATGTATGTCTTAATTCTTACAGAAGAATCTAAAATTAAAATCTATTGAAACTATGGACTGTGGGCTCTGTGTTACGTCAGAGCTGAATTACATAAGTAAGAACTGTCTCTTCTATCCTAAAAAGCTGTGCTGAATTTGACAGTTATTAGTTTCTTTGAAATCAGAATCTTACTAAATATTTTTCAGTTGTGGGAGATTTGAGAAACGTAAATCATTGAGTACACCATGCATGAAATTAATCTTACAGACATAAAATTCATAAACGTCTTCTGATCATTTTTGTCACATAAGACTGCTTGCAATTGCACTTACCTGTACACTGAAGATGTCATGAACACAGTTCTCCTCATGACGTACCACAAGATCCCTCTGCATGTACCTTTCATTATTTTCTTTGAACAATCCTCTAGAAGTCACTCTAGAGGACTGGAGATCTGCATCCAATGATGCATTGTACTTTATAGCTACAAGAAGAATAACAGTACATTTTTTGCTGAATATAACTGCCCATGATCTCGTTACTACGCTCAACATTACAGAGTGACCAGCCTTTCCAAACCACACTAAATATCTTACTTTTTTCATAGCTTGCTAAACACAGAGCAGTCTCAAAATGATAAAATTTTCTCTTGTGTTTTTGAAAGCAGTCAAACAGGTTTAAATCCTGACGTAAGTTCCCATCCACAGAGAGCACATTAAATGGCAATCAATCCAGTCTCCACTGCAGATGTCTGAGCCTGCAGCTCAGGCAAGAAGCCAGTCAGCAGGGCCAGGATTACGCTAGATAAAGGGGCCTTGCAACCATATCCCTGAACTCTGAAGAGACTATAAAGAATCTGCATCTTCTCTTCAATCACATAATAATTTCTGTCTTCTTCTCTATTATGACTAATACGCTATGGAAGTTCACTGTTATTTTATAACTCACAATCATGAGTTCCTAAAGGCACTATACACAGCACTGAAGCACTCCAACTGGTGTTATCCATGACATGTACGTTTAACTGAATAGCTTCAGCAAAGGCCAGTGCTGGTCTCAGAAATATCTGGTGCTCTCATATACTCTGAAAAGAAGAGCTTCTCCCCACTGACATCTGCACTGAGCCTATGGAAATTTTTTTTTTTTTCCTTTTTCTGAAGTGAGAAGAAAAGTCTGCAGTCTGCTGTTGAAACCAGCAGGTTTGAAAAAAATCAACTTCTTACTAATGACATTTTCTGCGGTTTGTTGAACAGCAAGGATACAGCTCTCCTTGATACTGTTAATTCCTCACTTTTCAAAGATTATGGAGCCAGTGATGAAAGTCTTAAAAACACTTTCTCAAGCACTTAAGTTTTATACTGATTTTGCCTTTCTTGACATTCAATCTAAGGTATCTTTAGAATTTCTACTTCTCATTTGAATAATGGACTTTTGAAGAAATTAATATAAGACAAGTCATTGAAATACTCTTACCCACTTGATTATTTCTCTTAGCAGGTCTAAATGTAGCCTGAAAACATATCTTGACAGTTATTTCTGTGTTCTTGTTCAGCAGACTGATTTTCTCAGGTTTAAATGAGGCAATTATGGACACATTTGCAATGCTTCGTGACCTGAAAAATATTTTTAAAAGGTTACATGTTATTTTCAAGAGCACTGGATAATGTAGAAGCTGTTGTCTATTACTATCCGTAAATGTAACATTGATTGTCTTGGTTCTCAATGTAAACATTTTTTAACAGCACTGGTAAAATTACTTTTCTTTGCATGTAAGTGAATTTGTTGATACAGTAGCTTTCAGTAATGACAATAATAATTTATCATATCAAATTCATGGATAATCAATGTCTTTATCATAATGCTCTAATCCTTCCTTTAAGATAACAGAGAATGAAGCCATGGTCATGTTTTCCCAATAAGTAACCTTCTTCTGCTCCTTTAGGAAAGTTACCGAGCTTCTCTGAGAAGGCGAAGAAGGGTAATTCTTCATTTTAATTAATACTCTTATTTTTCAGAAAACCAACTTTCATGTAAATAATCAAGATTTTGAAGAACATGCAAAGGAACTCTGCATGTAAAAACAAACACTTTAATCAAAAGTGAAACTCATTAATCAGCAGCCAAATGCCGGAGTGAAAGAAAAATGAGCATCTTCATTAATCAAATTAAATAAATGCTGGTACTCCACAGAGAATAATTTCCTTTAATGCAATTCCCATCAGCACCAGCAGCAGTTCTGTTGTGGGTCAAATGTCCAAACTGACCATTCATTTTTAATAATCTTGTTTCATTATGAAATAAGTAGCAATTCAGTGATGTTTTTCTTCTTACAATGGGGAGCCTGAGGCGAGAAGACAGACGACAGATAGGAAAGCAAGATGCATTTTAATTTAGCTCCTCAAGGAAGTCGTGGAAAATACACAGTGCTTAGGGAGGCAGAAGATTTGGGTTCTGTGAAGCCTTTCTTCTTTATTTTGTGAAAGTACTCAGATTGCTCTGGCAAAGGCCACATGCCAGAAAAGATGGATTTCTTGCCAGAAATAGGTGCCAACTCTCTTTCACTGCTCTCTGTCCTTATCCTGCAGGAAAACTTTCTCCCCCGGATCAGGCAGTAAAGGTCACACAGGTTGTGTGGGAAGTGGTTTCATCTGTCTCAAGCTCAGCTATCAAAATTATACTGTGGCTACTGGACTAGGACCTGCTGTTACAAATACTCTCAAGCAAGCCCCACTCCCTGCTGCTGCCCCTTCCCTCTGGGCCACTTGCCTGCACAGCAGCAGCTGGCAGGGGTGTCTCCTGGCCCTCCCATCCCTGCCCAGGTCCCTCCCGGCAGCCCCCGCCACCCAGCTTCCCCCCACGTGCCCTGGGTCTGCCCCCCACACTGCCTTGGCTTTTGATGGTTTGATGATACATCATAACCTTAAAAGAGTTTCAGTCTAATGCTGTTTTTCAGCTAGCTACAATAGCGATGAGGCAATAAGTGTGTTAGTTCTGAACACATGGAATGAAAGAGCTTTTTGGTTTGTTTGTTTTGCTATTTAATTAACTAAATGCTCAACTTGCATCTGAATCATTAAGTGCTTCCTTTCTAAAAGAGTTTACCAACCATAGCAGAACCACATTTCCATCAGCACCAACTGATACGTCAGTAATGTCATCGTCATCTAAGTCTCTATGGCCATCTACTGATCTTCCAAAGAATTGGAGCTGTTGTCCAAAAGCAGAATCCGATCCTAAAATTTTCTGGGAAAGAGAGTTTGGTTACTGAGTTTGCCACAAGCGTGCTTAAGTCTGTAGATACCAGCGTAAGCAATGGATTTTCACTGATATTCCCTGTATACGCAATGTATTGTTTAAACAAAATGCTTTTGTGGATGTTTTCTCACATGCTTTTAAGCACTTTTTCCTCCCCTGTTGGAGCAGACAATGGACTAGATTTTTCTGTCTTGGGAGTAGATCAACTAACTGACTGCTGTATGCCAGCTAGTACTTACTGGAAATTTTTTCATCTCACATTGAGCAACTCAAAGAATAGGAAGCTTAACAGGACTTCTAACAAATACTTTGTGCAACCAGAAAGTCTGTATGGAAAGTGACATTAAAATTACTATTATATTAGCATACAGGATATGCAAAGATGCTTGAAAGTCTTTTGCTTTAATACTACATATTTATAATTTACAGAGATGGGATTTATCTAATCTTCATTGCTGTACATCAACCCTAAAAACATGAATAATGGGTGTCAAAAAATGTATAGGAAATTTGCTGACTTCATACGCAGGCACCAAAAATTGTAAGTGGCTCAGACACAGCGCCTTGCAAGTTCTCTTCCTCTCTATGCTTCTATAAGCACCACAACATCAACCAGGGCATGCTGACAGCTGAAGTTAAGGAGAGGCACAAAACTTGAAATAAGCCATGAGAATAACAGTACTCCTTTAAAAGGATGAAACAGTAGCCAATTAAAAGATAGAAAATCCTTCTGTTTTCCTCTAGCAGATCTAAAGGCACTGAGTACAGCATTATGCAACAAAGTTAATTACCTGAGAATATTTGGTACGTATAGTCTTTTGAAATCCATTGTAAATGTAAATTGCTCCAGAGTTTTGGTTTTCCAGTGGTGCACCTATGACAACATCATTAAAGCCATCCAAATCAATGTCTGCAAGCGTTGCGATCGCTGATCCAAAGCGAGCGTTTTCTGACCCCTGTGGACCTTCCAAGAGTTCTTGTTGATCCAAAATTCCCTTTAAAGAAGGAAAAAGAAGCAAAAGCAAAAACACAGCTATCATTGCACCAGATTAGACATAGGAGTATCTATGTGTATTGTTTTTTGGTTTTGTTTTCCAGCACATTCCCCTTGGACTGCTCAACCCTGAATTCCTTCCCCATTGTATTGTCCATTCAGTTTGCATTATGTCTCAGAGTCTTGGCAAGCATTACACAGCAAAATTAAAGCATGCTATGCAAAGCACTAACAGCAAATATAACCATATGTATGAAGCTTAAATGCTCTCACTGTCCTCATCTGACTGTTCTGAAAGTTTCACAATACATTGAAAAATACAGTTTCCAGTTTTGGATTACAAGTTTTTATGCAGAGGGAATGGAAATTATGTAACTGGACATAATTCTTTGAAACAGAAATGGAATTTCCTAACTAAACTAATGCAAAAAACATGTGTCCAAATGCTAAACTCCTGACCTCTCCAGTGCCAATGAAGAAAGAAAGATCGGAGATCTTTATAGTTAAATAATCATATTTATATTAGTTTAAATTCAACTCTCTGGCAAATATCATTCTCATCTTTAATCGCAGTTATCACGCTGTGCTTAAAATTTTAGAAATACCAGCCAAGTTATTTATTAAAAATGACTAGAAAAGTATTATTTATTCAACATGGACAAGTTGCACAAATCCAGGTTCTTTAAAAAAATAAAAATCATTCTTTCATTATTGTTAATTTTTAAATAATTTTAAACCTGACATTTAGCAAAGACTAAATGTTGTAGGCATAGTCTTTCAATTTAAACAGTTTTCAAAACATGAAAGAAAAATCCTTTGTTTTTCTTTTCTTCCCTATTTCGTGTCTAATTCCACAGTCACAAAGACCAATGTCAGCTGCCAGCAGTACCTCTTCCAGCACCTCCATCTACCTTGAAATTGCCTTAGGGTACAGTTTCCTGTTGCTCCAGGACGATCTGACTGTGAGCTGCCGCTGAAGAGGATGGTCCTTCCTCTCTATTTATTTGATTGCAATTTACCTAGTAAAAAGGCCATGCTGTGTTTTCGCTAATGGATGGCAGGTATTAGTTTACTTTGCATATCCAGACATCCAATGATTGATTGAGAGACTGTTCCAAAGTGCCAGAGGCTTCAGGACTGTTAATACAGATATTCTGAAAACACCTACTACAGGTCTGAATAAAAACCACAGTCAGTCAACCATCAGACAAATAACATCGCTTCACTGAACAAAGGAGACAACATGAGTAATAGCAACCATCCAGTGTGAAAGTCTACGAAACAATGCAGAGGACTGGCAGAAGAGTGTTTATTAGAACTGTTTTGGGAATACTGTTAGGTGTTGAGCAGATTTGCCAAAATCAAATGGTAAACAATTAATCAGCGAAAGCCTCGAGCTAAGTTTTTCAGAGAAACGGTCAACCTCGTGTTATATTTGTGTAGAGTGCCTAGCACAGTGTCTAAAACCAGGACCAGGGAGCCACCTAGAGCAGCAGGCCCCTGGTCACTAGTAGTGCTTAGCTACTAACTTGCTTATTGACTCCATTTTGGTCTGTTCCAGCTTGCTCATTCCCAGATTACATGCACAAGCAGTTCTGGGGAAAGTTTGCAGCTGCTCCTGAAAAGCAGAATGGGTGAGATCGCACTGGGAAGGGCTCCATCCGCAGTCCTCTAACCAGGCAGGCTTGGCACCATTTACCCCTGCCTTTATGCCACACCCTGGGAAAAGCACACGCTCTGTTTCTCGTTACAAAACCACCACTCACAATATTTCTAACACTTTGAAAAAGATACACTAAATAGTGACTTAGAGGCCCTGAAAAGATCCAGGGCCAAAGGCTTTTTAGCATGCATGTGGCCAGTCTGCTTTGAAAGAAGCTAACTCTAAGCAATGCCGGCTTGAGCGAGTCTGCTGCACCAGTTGGCTGTGGGGCCAGGGATATCTCTTCTGATCACTCTCTGATTTAACAGAACAGACACTGCCACTAAGTACTATTGCAGTTTGGACTGCTTTTTCCTTGGTAAAACTGTAGTCCAGGGAACAACAGTAAATCCCTCCAGCTGCAAATGAAGATATCAGCACTTATCATGGATGGGGAGGCAAGAAGCTGATTCTGGCTTTGCTACAGTGCCATTCTTACCTTTGTGATGGAAAACATGTATACTCTCCCTTCCTCTTTCTTCAGGTCATTCATAAACATCGGTGCACCAACAAGCAGCACATCTGTCACAGAATCCCTGTTAATGTCCACTGAACACACCACACTGCCAAAGTAGGAGCCAATCTGAAATCAGTAGTAAGAAAGTCATGTTTATATGTTGATTTTGTAAAGCATAATGTTTCAGCACCCAACTCAGAAAACTTACACCCAGAAATAGTCCAATACTAATGAATGAAACTGCCCATTGGAATGAAATTACTCTATAACATACTCCAGTGTTTGGGGAATCATACCTTTATCATGTGCCCACTGTTTCTGTCCAGTAGCTGCTGCTATGGCTTTACCACTTGGCAATGAGAATGCAAACAGAGAACAAGCTATGGGAGGTCTATTTTTTTACACTAAACTGTGCACATGAAACTACCCAATCTCTGATTTACTCTCAGATTTGTCTTACAAGCAAAGAGAACCAAAACCATCTAAACTCACTGCTTTTTTCCAAATGAAGAAAAAGAGAATGAGCGTCCAAATCTCTCTTTTGATGTCATCTACCTCACAACTTCTCAGACATAGTGGAGCTCACTGAGTCTCTCCCAATTAGAAGTGTTGACAGACTGATACATTAAGTAGCTTTGTATATTACCTTTTACCACTAATTGGATTACTTCCTAAAATACTGTTTAAGAGTTACAGTTAACCTCATTGAAATAGTCTAGTGGCGGAGAAAAGTTCAAGTGGATTCTAAATGGATTGCAAGAAAGAGGAATTTTCAGAACAAATGCATTGCAATTTACTGCTGTGTCAATGAAAACAGATGCCTGCAAAATCTCCATTCATGACCAAAATATACGTGCCTGTTCGCCTCTCTGGGACTGCATAATAGTGATATTACCATCGCTGTCAACATCATAAATCACTACCCTGCCAGTGTAGTTGGATCTTGGTGCGCCAGCAACAAAATAGATGGAGCTCTGAGTTGAGAGAACAGCAACAGAATAACCTGGGGAGAGAAGCCAACATTTAACATGTATGAGAGACCATTAACTACAAGTCATCAGTTGGTTATCCATAAAGGCACAGAGGATGAGTCAATCTGGTACGTTAGTTGCAGAGAACGATACTTCCAGTCGGCAAGTTAAGCTGTCACCTATGCATAAAATTTGCAATAGTCTGGAGAGAACAACGACACACAGATCAAGTTGAAGCAGGTTTGCAGAATAGCACGGACAATAGTTTAGCCTACTCAGTAAAAAGTAGACCACAAAAATGTCATACTTGTGATGGAGATAGGAAAAAGAGTGCAAAGAGTATCCTTTGAATGAAGAAATAAAAAGAAACATGAGATGAACATTTGGGCCAGCCTTCAAACTGGGAAGGAACACCTAGCTTCTGCAAAGCTTGCAGTGTATTTTCCCACAGCTCACCAAACCACAGCGTATTGGCTGAATACAACAGGCTATATTAACAGCTTGTCAGCTGAAGGGCTTAGGCTGATTGAACTTCTTTGAACATTTTAATCCTCATTCCCATTATTCGAACATTATTTGCTTTCAGGAAACATCTTTTAATACCTGCAAATATTTTAAACATGTATTAGCACTGTGAAGCTAGCATTACTACATATTTTACATTTCTGTGGTTTAATTACAGCAAGTTTATTTTAACAGAAGAAAACAAAATCATCCTTTATAAAGACTATAGTTTAAACTTAATAACAAAATCCCAGTGATTGGGCAGAATATGCAGGTCTTTAGCAAGCTGCAGGACCATGTGAGGACCACAGTCTAAAAAGATTATGCCTTGGTCATTACATATACCAGTCTAATTCAGATTTGTGTTCAGTCACTTTTTTCTAGGGAGAGAACATCATTGGATACTAGAAGTTCAAGAAGCAACAACAAAACATGATTTTATTCTGCAAGTTAAGGCCATAGAGTCCTAGTTAATACACCATACAGCCATTTGAAGTGAGAGGGTGCAGTGCAGAACGGGGGCCAATCTAGCAAGCTGTGATATGCTAGCAGCCATTTAGCTTGGGTCCCCCCAGGCTGGTGAGAGAGCGCTGGTACGGAGAGCTCTTAGTGGGGGACAGGAGGTGGAAAGGAAATGAAGGGACAGAAAAGGCAACAACATTGTTTGCTCCAAAAAGATTAAGGTCAATACTCTAGAAAGTGCCTTGTGGAGAAGTGCTGAGAGGAAATGACCTGACCTTTTAAGAATTATTCTAGAAAAGGGAAGAATAGAAAGTCTGAAGAGGTCACACATGCAAAAGAGCTACTGCTCATTAGGTTAGGTTTAATTTATTCATTGTGTTGGATGCAAGTAATGCTAAGCCATAGGGAAAAGAGCACGTTAGTTGCAAAAATAGCATCTCAACTTCAAGGATAAGAAAGTCAGAGGTGGTTAATGTAGTAGCATTATTCAGGGATGAATTGCCACAGCAGGCATGCTGTAGGTTTGCAGAAAACATTTCAATGAACTGAGAAGACAAACTGACTGGTTTTATTGGGTCACAAAAACATGCATCAGAAAATATATGAGGGTTATAAATAAGACCTCTGTTAAACTGCAGCAATATTCCTAAAACTATAAACTGAACTGTAAAAGGACAAGAAAAGAGCGAGCACAGATGAAGCAACAGCAAGTCAATCAACTTCTCATCCACATGTAAGTACATACAAATATTAAAACAGAAGGTAACCATAATGATCAGTACGATGCACTAAGCAGCCTTTTCAAATCCCATGACTTCTTATGTCTCTGTGGCAAAGCCTGATTCTTTTTTCAGCTTACCACATTGATATGAGTAGAATTTTTAAAACACAATAAAGATTTCATTCAATTAACTGTTGACCGATAAATAAACTCTTTTTGGATGCAAAATTCTTTTCATATTCTCAAATCAGTTCTTAACAGGAGTATGGCTAGAGCAGAATTTCCCAAGTTCTTTAATATCTTAATAAAGGTTTGATACATTTCCAGATTTGTATTTCAGGCCCTTACCTAGATAAGAGCTATGATTTCTGTCCTGTAGAATTTTCTCAAACACGTGGCTTGGAAAAGTGGTGACTCTGTCTGAAGACTCCTGAACTACGGTTCCACTCCAGTCATAGGCACCAACAGCACCCAGCAGCAGAACATCCTTTAAAAAATAAAAATCAACATTTTAGAATTACCTATTTCAGAAAAAATGTGAGCAAAGCTGAAGTTACCATACGTAATTTCCTACATCACTTTTTTTTTAAGGCAGTGATGTACAGTCTAATGACTGCAAGTAGTTGACTGGAGCTGCTTATAGTTACCACTTACATGCAGGACTTTACTGCCCTATTAAAGGGGATTATCACCCATCTACTGCAAGAGGATAAGTGACTGCTTCAGCTCCCAGGGCACTGCAACTCAAGATAAAATGGGTTTATTTAAACACTGTGATAATTTCCAAAGCCTGTCCACCCTGGGGTTGTGCTTGCCTAGTCTATGCTTTTACACACTCATGATCCTCAGAAGACCAAGGATCAGACAAACAAAACTGTAAGAAAAAGCTAAAGTCCCCTTTTTGCCAACGAAAGTGCCAATGACAGCACACAAAAGCTGATGGAAAAAGATACAAGATTTCATTCTTTAAGTGTATTGTAAGGAGATGTCCTTGAGAGAACCCTTAAATCTAAAATCCAAATTAATATGGCTTATTGTACAGAATACTTAGTACAGAAATACTTAGACTTGTACACATAAAACAAACATAGTTTAGATTACTTGCATTATTAAAATTCTTCACTGAACTGAGATACTGTTTTGAGAAGAAACCCCCAAATCTTTCTTAATTTTTGCCATTTCCTAGCATCAAGTGCTTGGTAAATTAAAACTTCAATTTTGGGCAAATACAGAGGACTTTTAAAAATTTATTTCATTCATCTCTGAGGGCTATGAAAAAGAAAAAACGTTCCTGTATTTTCAGTTGAAAACTGCTTGAACCACACTTGAATTTTACAAAGAGGACCTATTTGGTCAAGATAATCTTAAAATTGATTAGCAAGAAAGATGTATCTGATTTATTATTCTTTCTAATTTCTAAGTGATATATGCTTTAAACAAATGTTATTAACTATATAAATATTAGGTTAATTCTTTTCAGACTTGATTTATTTACACCTTGGTGACTGCTTAGAAATATACCAGCTTTACAATATGGTTTCAATTCTTCTCAGTTATTCAACTACAAAATATTAACTTGGAGCAATTGAATTTTTCATGCTATATGCACTCAGAAATCACTGAAATAATTGGATTAACACATCTCAAAATCATTACATGAAAGAAGCTATTATTCAACTTCACATATTAATGTATATTTTTTCATTTTAGGGATATACAGCACCTATTAGAAGTAATTTTTGTGGTATTCAAATAAAAAAAAAAGACTGATAATTTGCCATTCTCCTGCTTCTAAAAAAATCTTAAACTTGGTCATTGTGTTTTATTAGTCTTATTTTGTTGCAATTCTAAGCATTCATGTCTATGTAATTAAATCTATTTGTATCATTAAAAAATTAAATTCACATACCTTTTTTTGCGAGTAATATGCACTGAAGCCCACCTGCGACATTTCCATTTGGAATGTATCACCTTGATCTGTACCTGGTAAAACAAATATTCGCGTACGGTTAACCCTATAGAACCACATAAGAGATCCAATATAGCTGCCTCTGAGCGTAGCTATATAGGGACTTCCAAATCCACCAATTCTGCTAAAACATTTCCAACATTTCCAAACAATGAAAATCTGAGAGCTAATAAACTGTAGAATATTTGGAGGATTTAATGGCAAATTGATAAGATGGAGCCATGATGCTGAGTCTCTTCCGAAAAATGGCAGAAGATGATGATAAAGATGGCTTGAATCAGTCTGCACAGCGTTGTCACTGTGGCTAATCTTTTTTTATGTTTCCTAGGAAGCACTAATAATACACTGAAATTAGCAGCTTTAATAACGGTATATTCACAACTTTCAAATGAATGTTTCTTATCATATAGGACTTACAAAACTGTTGTAATTGTCTTGAAAAATACTGTGCAGGAATATTTCCTAAGGTAGATGGATGGGACTCAGGTAACAGGAATTCAATGGGAGTACAAATACCCAAGAGGGGGAGCTCACCCGATCCCCTTGACTTGATTAGCAGCATGGGCCTAGTAAAGAATAGATGGAGAAGAAAGAGAAGTTCCCAATTTCATCCTGAGCACAGGAAGGTTGCAGCCATGAAAGGCTCTTTAGGGACGGCTGAGGGCAGGTCACAAGTCTCCCAAGCATGGTCTAAATTTGACTTTAAAAAGCTGGCTTTTGGGTTGATGAAGACCCTCTGAGTCGCCTCTACAGCATCTTCCTCCAACAGTACACAGAGGACATGGGTGATGCTAGGGATAGAGCCTGGTAGACGCCACACAGATTGCATTACTGTAGCTTTTCAGTTCTGTAATCAGCAACCTAGTCTTCTGATTTGCTTTTTAAATCCACAGTTGCTCAGCATTAACAGAAAAACTGTTGACAGCATAAAGATATCTTTACTCCTCCAGTGGTAATAGCTCCAAACACATTTGGACGCATATGGACAAGCCCACAGTGGATGCCTGAAGCCCAGGACTTCACTCAAGCTTCCAGCAACTGGGGAATATTTCCCACAAACTGCAGAAACTAACTTGAAGCTCAGGCTCATTAACAGTGGGGTAGCTGGGGGAACACCTGTGCAAGCCAGAGCCCTCCTGGGGAGCAGGGAGCAGCCAGCGGCTCCAGCTGCCCCTTGTTTTCACAGCACTAGACTAAGGTGAAGCTAAATAAAATCCTTAGCTCATCAGCTGGGAGAACCTGATCTAATTTTTCAGAGACATCAAATATTTTACCTTCTATACTAAAAATGCGCTCTCCAAGTGTTCCCGCTTCTTCCAGTAGTGCAGCCTCAGATGACACATTAAAGAAATACTTGTCTGTTGGATGACTAGCAATTCCTTTGATTTCTTTAATTAAGTTTTTAGTATCAAGTTCATGCCTGATTAAGTATCCCAAAACCTTGGGTAAAAAAGAACGAAATAAGAAGAGTGAAGGAAATCATGGTGTTACTCCATTTCCTTTTGTATTATTTAAGTAAATATTCTACATATTAAAAAAAAAATAGAATTACCTTCATTCATATTACTGAATTAGACTGTATTCCTATACAAGGGACTATTCAGATAGGAAAAATATATAAACCAAGGCAAAGGAGAACAAGGCAAAAACACTGAAGTTGCTCAGGTAATATTGATTTTGCTTTTTCAGCCAGTTAAAGAAGACCAATATTTCATTAGTTCATAAAGATTAATTTCACCTAGTTTCAGTCTCACCAGTGTACCAATGCATGCATTATATACAGCTTATATATAGAACATGCACTTTCCTATATACACAACAAAATGATCTTTCAAAAATTGCAATAATATATATAATTATAGTTTTACTTACAGCAATGCCAAATCTGGTTATATTGTCTTCATTGCATTTACCTATCACTGTTTTCAAGTTGGAGCCATCATGTGATTCACCGTCCGTCACAACAACCATTACTTTTGTGGCTGTCGGACGTCCTCCCGACTCAGGTGAGAAAGCATACTGTCTGTTATAAAATATTGGATTTATCACATGTCAATTTATAATGGATGGAATTCAGTATATATACTGTAATGAATATGTCCATCACTGACTTAGAACAAGGTGCATCTGTAGTCCTTTTTATTTGGAAATTAACAATCTGCAATAAGAATTTTCAATTACGCTCCTGACAACTTCTTTTCAAAGCACTGCTCAAAGAGCCATCAGAAATGTAATCAAGGAAGTAGGAAAAAAAAAACACAAGTAGGACTGGATGGTATTTCTGATAGAAATACCAGGGAACACAATATTTTTTTGTACAAATGTTTCTAAATAAAAAGATTTTTTTGTCAGAATTATTAATGTTTTGTAACACCAGAGTAGCCAGGAATTGGCTCCATCAAGTTCAAACAAAAGCGGAAGAGTATTAATAATGGGTTCCTCAACACTACTACAAATAGCGACTCCATTGAAGGCTGAGTCTGTCCCTAAATAAGATTTTCAAGGCCATTTGATTCAGCATGTATTTTGGCCTAGAGTCCTGTCCTTGATTCAACTGCACAACAGCATCTTCCTATTGAGAAACAGACCTGATCTGTATACATATTCAGAGTCATGCTACATTTTTTTAAGTTCTTCCTATTTTTCATGCTGCTGGTGCTGCAGTGACAAACTGACAACAGACAAGAGATTTTATTTTCGCTGCAGTCAAGCAAGGCCTGACCTGCAAACAGGAATGTTACCGGTCCCACTGAATCCCTGGATAAACTTTTACTTCTTTTGTATCTTTCCTAAAAGTTTGTCCATGGTGTTCGATGCACTGGCATGTTTAGACAGCCCAAACAATTCTGTTGGGTACCAGAACTACCTTAGTGTAGAGTTTAACCCAATGGTTGAAGACATGCTTTTCAGCTAGTTTACATATCCCTATACTGTTCTGCATGGGGCACTGTAAATGAACCTGAAGGATTCTGCCTGGCACTGGGAACCTCCTCAGAGGCTCCGAGCACATACACTCCCAGTGGGAATGAAATTCAGGATGTACCTGTGGCCTCGTAAGGTAAGTTACAATAGTGGCACAGTAATCATCGATGTGTTTTACCTTGCATTGTCAATGGCTTTGAAAGTATTAGTCAGATCTCCTCCCTTCTGATATGTTCCCTCCATTGCTTTAACAACCTCGTCCTTTGTTTGATATGTATTCAAGTTGAACACTACACGGGGATCATTAGCATACTGAATTAAACCCACCTATGCAATAAAGAAATTAGGTTGGATTATCACGCATTACAATCAGTTACATACAATCATGACGCTTACTTATTTGTCAGGTTGGAGTAAAGGATCTGCAGATGCACATGGGGTTATAATTTTCTTTCAACACATATAAAACCAATTAATATTAACATATTTGGAAAGCAAAGAAAGCTAAAATGCTCTTGCACTTTATGTCATTTATTATGGACTACAATATGTTAATGCAAACAATCTGAAATAGTAGGCATTAAATGTTTGCTTGGTTACTTCTGGAAGAGCTGTCAGATAGCAATAATACAGGGAGCTCCGAGAAAAAAGAGAAAATAGCAAAAACTCTACAAGCCAACAGCACCTCAATCTGATCTCTTCTACGGAAATCCTAAAGGTTAGTTACTTGACAGCACTGCAAACCCTATTTTTTTTTAATACAGGTGAAGCTAAAGACATATGCTAAGATGTACTTTTACTATGAAAGAAAAAAAGAGGAGAAGATGCTAAAGGTGAGGTTCAGAATGGACTGAGCAGGAAGCCTAGCTTTTAAGCAAGGAAGAAGGCCCAAGGAAGAAGGCAGCCTTTGGGAGAGAGATTTCCAGTGCCCCAGTCTTTGTTCCCAGAACTGTTTATGGAAAATGGACAACTGTAAAGACAGAAAATATTTTAAAAAAAAAAGGCAATAAAATTTTCCTTACCATCACCAAATTAAAAGGAAAAAAGAACTCAAAGATCAGACAGTAACCATGCAGGAAAAACTTGTATTTGAAAGATGCAGCAGTTGGAAAGTAAGAGCCCATAAAAAATCTGTTCTACTTTTACCACATCCCCACAGACTACATTTTAATTACTTTTACACCTAATGCATGAAAGAGATCTGACTCCACTAGATAAAACCTAGACTTCTATTTCAGTTAGTTTACGTTTTGAATCAAATTATCAATGCCTTTTGAAATAGGTTAGCTGTGAGATAAAAACCCCAATACTGAAAGATACAGGACAACTGCGTAATCTGTGCCTTTGGGGGAGGTACTGTAGTTACGCTAAAGCACACTTCTGATTCAACTGCACAACAGCATCTTCCTATTGAGAAACAGACCTGGTTTGCATACATATTCAGCGTCACGGTACATTGCTTTAAGTTTTTCCTAATTTTCATGCTGCTGGTGCTGCAGTGACAAACTGACAAAAGCACACTGGTTTCCTTTAAAATTGCTAATAAAACCCATTGCCTTTTTTTTTTTTTTTTTGGTCTTTCTCAAAGATGTCTTTGACTTACCTGGGTTTTGTTAAGGCCTATGTCTAAGCCTTGTACAAATTTTTTCAAAAATGCCCGCACTGCGTCCCAGGGATAAATGCTGTTTGACTCATCACAAACCACCACCACATCTATGACAGAGGAACACTCTAAAGCAAAAATAAGAAGTGGAGATTAAATGCACTTTCAGTCTCAATATACTTAGAGCTTTTTGGCTAAATCCAGAGGTGCATATTTAGGTCTCACACAGGCAACACTTCAGATCAGGAAGGTTTTGCCACAGTGAGGACTCCATAGAAGCATATGCAGATTTTGAGCCTGCGCTGGTGCAATGCCTCTGAATTCAGAGGAGTGAGTCCATATTCATTTCAGCATTGGATCACGATTTGTCAGTCCTTAGGTGTGAATCATAGGACTTTGCTTTTTGTACATACATTTTAAAAAAAATCCCAAATTAAGAGTCCCCGACACAATGTATCTTGATTTTGTTTGATATGTTTTTTTAATTGAATCTGTTTTGCACATGTTGCCTTACTTTGAACAGCAGGAGAAAAGCTTCTTAGGATCTGGAAACTTGGACTGATTTCAGAACAGACTCCTGTTGCATAGTATTGGCTTCCACACTGCTGTGCCCACAAGGGACCACAAGTCTTTAAAAATAACAACAAAAAGAAACTATAAAAATAACAAATACTTGTCTCACCGTATCCATATACAAAAGCACAATAAGCAGGACCACAGGCATATAGGATCAGAGAAGCCCTCTTGGCTTATCCCTTGGAAAAGCCCTCAAGGCCAAATCCCTTGCAATCACAGTGATGGTGTAACCCCTTTCACATTAAAAGGATTTTCTATTCATTATCATCCTAGTGCCTCCTTCTGCAAGCTGGCCCCTTCAGACTATGCGCAGCTATAAGATCTAGGGAGTGTGACTTGGTCTGTAAGGAATCTGTCCTGCTTTAAGCCACCTGCTCTTCAAACTATGGGTTTAAAACTAGGGCTGGTATTTGCACATGGCTTATAAGCGTGCAGAGAAGTACTTCCACTAACCAGGAGGTGGCATCAGAGCCATGAGCATGCACATCGCAAACACGCAGAGGGTTTTTCTTGCAGTACGTCCGATTACCACCAACAGCGTGACCAGAGTGAAGAGTTTTGTGATCAGTGTGCGCGCACACACACACATTTATTAATTTGAGACGGCTTGTTCCCAAGGGAAATTCACTTTGCCAAAACATTTACAAGTTAAACTTCATCATCATCTCCAGTGAGGGTGCAGCCTCACAGTATGCACTGTCCTATTTAGCTGCAGCTAAAAGGAGAAGTTTGGCCCTGGCCTTGCATACCCCTCGGCTACGTGTTTCATTGCCTTCCAGAGAAGGTAATCGTGCTTCTTTGCTGAAAATGATATGTGTAAAAAGAAACGTTTTCAGCTGGATCAACCAGCTGGTTGCATGACAGTCACACCTCTGATATTAGAAGGATTTTTACAAAAGTACCTTGATAAAAAAGACAGATACTGAGACAGTATTTTGTCATGAAGATATTTGGGAGGGAGGGATTTTCTTTTTAAAAGAAAATCATGTTAGGAACTCAAGGAAAAAACATAACCTCTAAATAATCTCTGTCCAATGAGGATAACAATAAAATAAATGATAGCTTCATTACATATCACTTTCTGATTGCCCTATCCAGTTGGAAGAGCCTGGAAAACAGAAGATGCACCATCTCTATTTAGGAAAGAAGAGGGAGTGAACAGCACTATTAACCTTTTCTCAAGAATACTGGAAAAAAAGGTAATTAAAGGCAGAAGTAAATGGAAAATGAGCTAAATCACATGCTACCAGTGATAGACCACATCAAACTATCCTAACATATTTGACAAGATGGCAGATTTTCTAGACAAGAGAAAGGAGGTATATCTACATTATCTGATCTTGAGATAAGTGGTCTTTTTAGCTGCTACATGGGGCATGATTAGTTTTACTGGAAAAGATGGATAGTTACAGAGGTGAGATGTACAAAATAAATCATCTATGTCGGTAACTATGAAGCTGGAGGAGAGTTACCAGTCTTTAATTCAAAGTTATTTTTAATTTAAGTTCTTTTTAGATCAATCTCATTTGCCCATTTTCTAGTTTTTTTCTGTATTAGTGGTAACTCAAAATTGTGATGTTAATCTTGCAGCAAAAAATAAAATTGTTCTAATGAACTTTACTGATCTTCACTTTAAAAAAAAAAGGGAAAAGCTCTAGCATTGTTACAGTCAGAAATTTAAGATGCATCATTAATGCAGGTGAAAACTGGGAGATCACATATCAAGAACTGATGAAATTGAAAAGTGGAATATTAGAAAGGGGCATAGACTTGCCCTTAAGGACTAATGCTAAGAACGATAGACATAAACGGGGAGCTCATTGCACAGAAGAGAGGAGTAGACGGATCGGGCACTGGCTGATTGCAGGGTGACTGTACCCATGCAGCCAGCATGCAAAGCAAATATGGCCTAAAGATACGTGACAAGAAGCACTTGGAGTTGAGACAGGGAAATACCAAATACCCTGGAAAGACGCATGTGGAATACAGCATGGATCTGGTCATTCATGTTTGAGAGAGGTGTATTTTAAAAAGAGCATTTCAGCCAGAAAACTCTGTGTTTGTTTAGCAAAGCGAAGGACAAAGGAGAACGATTGTGGAGTGTTAAATACAGAAGGGAGATTTTACATGTAGGGAGATGGGAGCTGTTCCTTTCAACTAAAGCGGCACTGCCCCAAGAAGAAACTGATAGAAACTTAGATCAGAAATCCGGAAAAAAGTTGTTAACCGTCAGTGAAATCCTTAAGCACCTTTCCAACAGGACTAAGCATGCCTCAGAAAAATGTAATGAGTGTGTGGAAATGACTGCCCTGTACTTAGGATACCTGTGGGAAGCAATCACATGGCATCAAACAGCTGAACCAGCAGGACCCACGAGCTATGGCACAGACACGCCAGGCTGGGTCACGCTCCAGCCAAGCAGCCCAGAGATGGAGCACAGGCTGGTGCAAGCAGATGGAGGCTGAGCGAGAAGCAGCAGCAGGAGGAAGGAGAACAGTGAGCTGGGAGGAGGAAGCCCTGAGCACAACTCGAACAGCCCATCACCCAGGCCAGCTGCCAGAGTCGGCGTCTCGGAGCAAAGTCCTGGCTGGCAGCAGCTTGCAATTACGAGCAGACAGTCTCCGCTTGTTGTCCAGTTCTTGCAACAACTAAGTCATGGGGCTTTTGATTATTTGTTGAGGATGAGTCACAGATAAGCACCTGTCTCCAGTACCCTGTTCTCCTTAAGTCAAAAAGAACTCCTGTCACCAAAGACGTGGCTAACGGTTCGTGTCTTAGCATTCAACTTTTTTTTCTGTTACTTTATGCAATTTAAGAAGAGTCAATCAATGGATCAGGAAATTCTTTTTAACTGAGAGAAGTTCAGGTATTATTAGAAAATACAAATTTTTCTGCATGAGATGTTTTAAATCACTGCAATTACTGATACTGATTCAAAGTGGGCATGCATGGGACAGTATTAACAGTAATTAAAAGTATTATCCAAGAGACAGAATAAGATTTTTTTAATCAATATCTTCTCAAACCAACAATCAAGAAGAGCACCGTTGCTGTATTTTGAAGTTATGATTAACTTTACTAATTCCAAAAGAGCTGCTGGAAAGTAGATCTACTTTTAAGTACTTCAGTGAATTGGGCTATGTGGTAATGAAGATAATAAACACTTGAATACTTTTGCAATTACTAGGAAGATGTAACAGAAAAATACGAAGTTTAAAGTGAGCCTCACAGCTCTTTTGTCTGTAGTTTATTGTTTCACTTAATTACTACACAGGCCTACCATGTATGCATCAAACCGGAATACACCTACACTGCAACAGTTTTCATGCTTACAGTTAAGATTGTAAAAAGCATATTAAACAAGCGTTAACTTCCTTTCAATTATGAAATCTGTTTTACAGGCTCCAAGGAGAGTGGTTTGCAGAATATACACACAGAAAATGCATCCTCTTCCAGCTCACTAACCAAATAAAACATATCACAGATCCATGGGACTAGAAATCCTAAGATCTCAAGACAACAGTCACTGTGCAAGTGCCTATGGTGGAGGAGAGATCGCATACTGTCTTTGGAAAGCATAATCAGAACTATATAAGACTGCCTTAAAAGATGTCCATGGTGGAAATATTCTCGCGTATTTTGTCTGACTTAAATTACAGAATCTTTAATTATGTGCTCTTCCACAGGATATTTAGGTAAATGACAAAGAACAGAATTCATAATTTTCCTGGTTTTGGACCCTAGGTAATCATGGAATGGGATGGAAAATTTTAAAATATGCAAAATACTTATTAATCTATGCTGCATAGTAAAATACATTCAGCTTGGACTTAATCAAAAAATGTGGAGAATTCTAGTTCCTTCATTCTCCTCAGGAATTTCTGTGTGTACTAAATACGTTCTTGATACGTACCAAAAATCCTCCTGTTCTTGAGTTCTGTATCAGAGTCAAGCCAAGGTTCATGTCTTCCTTTATCTCAGTCACATTTGGAATATTTATTAAAGCTGAAATAAAAAGAGAGTAAGTAATGACAGAATATTAAATAAAATGTAGAAGCAATTTAGTAAGTTGAATTCCTTTTCGAAAGCTTGATTTCTCAGAATCTAAGATGCCTTTTCCAAATGGCTGCATACAATTCTGAGACAAAAGAAACGAAAGCTAACCTTTGTCAAAAATTTGCTAACCATTAACTATAGACATGAATAGAGTATGGCCATTTAGAGTGCCTGCCCTCATGAGAGCTGAAGGCAAAGGAGAGGAAGAAACTGTCTACCTATTGAGTATTTTTGGCTGGCTGAGTAGCTGCAGCCGAGTAGCTACTATTACATTCCTCAGCTGGAAGGAGCGTTGGAGGACAGAAATGCTCCGCACCACAAGTAAATATATAGTAGGCATCACATTCCTCAGGACACCAGACTCCTCTGATCCAGTATCAGGCTTGAGACAAAAACCTGGAAGGAGCGTTGGAGGACAGAAATGCTCCGCACCACAAGTAAATATATAGTAGGCATCTCCGCTGCCCCATATTTTCGCTGTACCCAAAAGTGAATCCCATTTTCTACTTAGTTTGCAAACACACAGAGGCAGAAAAGGCTTCATATCCACTCACACGCTCGTCCCTCATGCACTCCACATTCACAGTTGCCCCCGAGCGTACCAGCGCGGACCCCCCACGCGCCTGGCACCCGGACCCGAGGGCCCCCAAAGCTGGCTGGTCCAGCCGAAAGTGTGCTAGTGAACACCAGCACAGGCACGCCCGCTTTGGGGGAGGTACAGACCCTCACCTCCCCGCAGCCCGCGCCAGGCCCCTGGGCTGTGACCCGTGGTCCCGCTGCAGCCGCCAGCGTGGAGCCCCGCACTGACGCGGAGCCCTGGTCCCCCCCAGCAGCTGGTTTTGGGACACACACCGTTCCCGCCCCACGGCTGGAGGTTAAAGACCCCACGTGCTCCCGCAGCTGAGGCCGAGACCCCAGTGGCTCCAGCAGCCGGCACCTCAGCCCCCGCCCGCCCCCCGGGGAAAAAAAAAACACACCGGCCTCGCCGGTGGCCGGCACCGAGTCCTCGCGCACACTCACGCACACAAACACACACACAACAGAGACTGAGATTCTGCAGAGAGGCAGCGAAGAAAAGATGTAAGAAGATAGACTGGCCTGGTACAAAAATGAGGAAAAACTGAACAGCTGTAGCGAGACGTTACTCATTACAACTTACCTTGTAAATTCAATTTTTTACATGTGGTTTTGGACGTACCAACAGGACATGCATAGATATCTCCAGTTCTGTTAGCCGGATAGCCACTCCAGGGTGAACCAACCAACAACCTAAAGTAACAGGAACTTCATTAGGTCTGAAATGATTCTGGAAAAATACCGCATTATTGCATAGCACACTGTAGGTAACAGGTAGAGAGGCTTTTACCAGATATAACACCTGAGGCACTCGGGAGTCTTCTTCAGAGCTGTTCAGCAGCTTTACTTGCGTGTTAATACACTGGATTCATCAGAGGCAACTTCGGTGGAGAAGCCTCTGGGGATTAGGCTGCCTCAGATATGTATACTGTTGTTTCTGTGACATTATGTCATAGTGTCAGAAGAAATACAGCGAAGATATTAATATATACAGATGCATACAAATTTAGAAATATATGCATTGGGGATTGAGAGACAAAAAAATTATTGCCCTGTCAGTGAACAGTTAGCTGATTCCTTTTAAGTTATTCTTTTAGCTGATAAGAAGCATTTCCTACAGGATCTGCTCAGCAACAGTCAAATGCTTATGTCTGAGCTTGAACACTACCACATCTTGACAACACTGAGTCAGAAAGAAAATACTGCAGGTGGTAACAGTCTGCTGCATGAAGTATTTAACCCTGAACAAGAAAGTTAGGACTTATGATAATTTGTGCCTACAGTATGAAGTGATTCACTTTCCCTGACTCATTTCTTTGTCTGCCACAAGGCTTCCCCTCCAGTATCTGCTTCTCAAGATCCCTATCTGAAAGCCTGCACAAAAGCGATTAATTCACCCCTTGGAATACTGCTTAAGAGCACCTATTTTTCAGCACAACTCTCAGAGAGAGTGAAACCACCAGACAATATAGGGCCGTGCAAGGCTGGAAGAGAAGGACAATTCTTTGTACAGTTTAACATGCAGTGAAATAAGGGTAAGGCAAAACATGACCATAGGAAGATGACTTCAAGGGATATGAAAAAATGAAATAGATTATTAGAAAGCAGGGACTGTGGGTATTTGCTCCAGCAGCAATATGACTTTCCTTTCATACAGAACAGTCTATGGTAGTAATTAATCCATTTATGGGACAGTAAAAGGACAAGCAATGGGACCCCAGTACAGAATATGGAGTTTCATAAGAAACCATCTTTTTTAGTTGGTCAATAGGTTGCTAAAAGCAAAATTGTCGTCCTCTAAAATTTTATAAGTAGCTAATGCAAATACCTTGCACTATAAAAAGAACACATTTTATGAAATTATTATGTTTCAAAGCAATTGCTATATATCATATTAACTTTCCAGGGACCATCTGATTTTACTGCTGCAATTTTATAACTAGTTCGAATAAAATGGCTTTGGTAAAAGTATATAGTTTTAGATGCACAGGCAAGAGTTTGAGTCCTTTTTAGCTTTCTCAAAGAAAATACTGCTAACTACAATATTTAGTTTATTTCATCTCAATTAAACAAAAACTTAACAGCACAAATAATGTTACTCTGTTTTACCAGTTCGGTTGGGGGTAACTGCAGATTCTATTTTCTGTGGGTAGCAGTATTTTAAAAATACCTACCTCCTTCTCAATTTCCTTGCTGAAAAACAGTGATTACGCAGGCAGCAGGAACAGGATTTTGTGTACTTTTAGCATCTCTAAACCTGCAATTCAGGTACGTATAAATACCTCTCTATATAAAAACAGTGTATGTTACACTAGCTGTGAGGAGGCCTCTGATCTTCTTCTTGTTTTCTGAGGAATTCAGCCTTTTCTGCATAGCTCAGTACCAAATAACCAGAACTCACAAGAAACTACTCCATCGGCCATGTGCTGATAGATGATACAGCCTGCAAACAGTGACACAGAGGCCTGGAGCCTGTCAATAGTGATTGACAAAAGAAAGACATGGTGTTACAGTCTCCCCCCTTGTTAGGTACTACAGAGATACTTAGTTATAAAATGCTAACTGCGCTGATGCGAGAGAGGAAGGGCTAACAGTTTTCATGGAAACAGAAAACAGTTTTAAAAAGGATGGCAGAACTGCATGGGTAATATCTGAAACTGGAACGGCTTTTCAGCATTAACTGTCAAGCTGAACATTGCACTGTGTACATTTATAAATATTTGTATGTTTTTTCTAAGTTTCCCAGCAGGCAAATGTATTTCAGAGTCCCTGCATGAGGACTTTCAAAGAATGGCCTTAACAGATCTTGGAAATACCCCCTGCACCACTCCAACTGGTCACGAAACTCACTGTAAATCTCTGCACTGCACTAGCATCGCTCTGCAGCCATGGGTTATCCTGAAGCCCAAAGCACACAGTTTCACTCAGAAACAGAGTGAGAACGAGAGGAGGAGAAGAGGAAGAGAAGCGTGCTTGAGCACTAGCTGTCCCCAAATTCAAGCCTAACTCCAAGCCTAACTCCAAGGCTAACTCCAAGCCTCACCCTTGCTATTGGCATAAACTAGACAAACACCACCCACAGAGCTTAGAAAAAGCAGTTCTCTCCCTCTCAGCATGCATATTTGTGCTTGTTCCATGGGCTTTAATGCTGCTCAGCAGTAATGTGGGCTCTAAAACTCCTGTTTTCCCCAACCTCAACATTAATTCCAACACAGACATCTATTTATACCAAGGAACCATTGCTCTTTATACCCAATCCACTTCTAGAAGTTAATATTCACAACTGTATTTTATTTTCACTAGCTCTAAAAGGAACCTTGTAGCTGTTGCGTGGTACAAACAGAAAAATGTAAGCCAAAACAAGACGAACTCTTACAATTTTAATCCCAAATCTAAATCTATGCCAACTGTGCCCAAAGCAAACTTAATTTTGTCTTTCATTTAGCTTGCATTCTTCATACTTTACTGGAAGTTATTACACTACCTTCCCCTTTGCTGTAATAGCCTTCCTTGTAGATTTGTAGGGTCCGTGAATCTCAATTCCATAACTATGCTGTAGGTCAAAAAATGCCGCTCCATACATAGAATTTAACACTTAGAACTGACTACTGCTGACACTGTGATTTTCAGAAATGAATAGAGCTGTTAAACCCCTTCCCTTATTTGACTTAACTAGTCTAACCTGCCATCAATACGCTCCTGAGAAAAGGTTATTAACCAACTTCTGCCAGGCCTAGCCCTCTACTTTTAACAGCCAATCTTAAAGGTCCTAGGAAATAACTTAATTATTATTTCTCTCGTATCCTGAGCCTTACTTAAGCTTAATACTAGGCTTAATCTATATTAGAAATCAGCAAGTCCTACTAGCCTTGGAAAATTAACATAAACCATTACAGTGCAGAGTTACACAATACTGCTCTGGGAAAATGCGTGTGTATCTTTCTGAAACGTCAGAGGTGAAGAAAGCAAGAGAGTATCTGGCTAGCATTCTGCTAATACAAAAATATTTTTTTACTGTGATTAAACAGGATGCACATGAAGCAGAGTGAAACAGAACGTATCAGGAAAGAATGCAAGAAATGAGTACTAAAATACTTGAAAATGTTTGTTTCCAAATAAACTGTATCATGTATAGTATATTAATTAAGGGTCGTTTTCAGCCGTGAGTTAAATATTTATTTTTTTACAAAACTTCTTTGAGTGTCTTGTAGACTGTCTTTACACAATACTATAGTGATTAACATGTAATATTGCCACTGATTTTATTATTCAGTTCCTTAATCAGTCTCCGACACTGTATACAAGGCAATGGAACTACATGAAGTCAAATAAAGTTCAGCGGCAATGCCATACCACACAGGCTGCAGGAGTGGCAGATCAAAGTGCAACAGGAATTATTTCTGGGAAATTACACCATGACAAAGCTAGTAACTGGCAAAGTGTGATGTAGCAGAAAACAAAATCAGAATTCATGGCGAAGGGCTGAATTCCCAGCTGTTGTCAGTGCACGTTTTATATTTTCTGATTTTTTTTTTTTTTTCTTTTCATGCATTTGCTCTTTAGTGTGTTTTTTTAAACACAAAGATGGCTAATAGGAAATAGGAAAATAGAAGTAGAAAGGACCTCTTAAATCATCTGGCCCT